>NW_027364640.1:0-198062 GCF_046119375.1 Phyllobates terribilis | reverse complement strand
GATTAACAGGAAAAAGCTAAAAATTTCAGAATTGCACCTTGCAATGTGGAGATATTACTGTTTGTGCATTTACAATATCCATTGATTTTTGCCATTGAAAAACTTGTTTTTCATATACCAGAAATGTTTGAAGCTACTGACTGAATGAAAGGAGCTGGCATCTCACTCTCTTTGAATCTTCTTTATCATGCTAGGATTAGCAGGAAAAAGCAAAAAATTTCAGAATTGCACCTTGCAATGTGGAGATATTACTGTTTGTGCATTTACAATATTCATTGATTTTTGCCATTGAAAAACGTCCAGAAATGTTTGAAGCTACTGACTGAATGAAAGGAGCTGGCATCTCACTCTCTTTGAATCTTCTTTATCATGCTAGGATTAACAGGAAAAAGCTAAAAATTTCAGAATTGCACCGTGCAATGTGGAGATATTACTGTTTGTGCATTTACAATATTCATTGATTTTTGCCATTGAAAAACATGTTTTTCATATACCAGAAATGTTTGAAGCTACTGACTGAATGAAAGGAGCTGACATCTCACTCTCTTTGAATCTTCTTATCATGCTAGGATTAGCAGGAAAAAGCAAAAAATTTCAGAATTGCACCGTGCAATGTGGAGATATTACTGTTTGTGCATTTACAATATTCATTGATTTTTGCCATTGAAAAACATGTTTTTCATATACCAGAAATGTTTGAAGCTACTGACTGAATGAAAGGAGCTGGCATCTCACTCTCTTTGAATCTTCTTTATCATGCTAGGATTAGCAGGAAAAAGCAAAAAATTTCAGAATTGCACCTTGCAATGTGGAGATATTACTGTTTGTGCATTTACAATATTCATTGATTTTTGCCATTGAAAAACATGTTTTTCATATACTAGAAATGTTTGAAGCTACTGACTGAATGAAAGGAGCTGGCATCTCACTCTCTTTGAATCTTCTTTATCATGCTAGGATTAACAGGAAAAAGCTAAAAATTTCAGAATTGCACCGTGCAATGTGGAGATATTACTGTTTGTGCATTTACAATATTCATTGATTTTTGCCATGAAAAACGTCCAGAAATGTTTGAAGCTACTGACTGAATGAAAGGAGCTGGCATCTCACTCTCTTTGAATCTTCTTTATCATGCTAGGATTAGCAGGAAAAAGCAAAAAATTTCAGAATTGCACCTTGCAATGTGGAGATATTACTGTTTGTGCATTTACAATATTCATTGATTTTTGCCATTGAAAAACATGTTTTTCATATACCAGAAATGTTTGAAGCTACTGACTGAATGAAAGGAGCTGGCATCTCACTCTCTTTGAATCTTCTTTATCATGCTAGGATTAACAGGAAAAAGCAAAAAATTTCAGAATTGCACCGTGCAATGTGGAGATATTACTGTTTGTGCATTTACAATATTCATTGATTTTTGCCATTGAAAAACGTCCAGAAATGTTTGAAGCTACTGACTGAATGAAAGGAGCTGGCATCTCACTCTCTTTGAATCTTCTTTATCATGCTAGGATTAACAGGAAAAGCTAAAAATTTCAGAATTGCACCTTGCAATGTGGAGATATTACTGTTTGTGCATTTACAATATTCATTGATTTTTGCCATTGAAAAAAATGTTTTTCATATACCAGAATGTTTGAAGCTACTGACTGAATGAAAGGAGCTGGCATCTCACTCTCTTTGAATCTTCTTTATCATGCTAGGATTAACAGGAAAAAGCTAAAAATTTCAGAATTGCACCTTGCAATGTGGAGATATTACTGTTTGTGCATTTACAATATTCATTGATTTTTGCCATTGAAAAACATGTTTTTCATATACCAGAAATGTTTGAAGCTACTGACTGAATGAAAGGAGCTGGCATCTCACTCTCTTTGAATCTTCTTTATCATGCTAGGATTAGCAGGAAAAAGCAAAAATTTCAGAATTGCACCGTGCAATGTGGAGATATTACTGTTTGTGCATTTACAATATTCATTGATTTTTGCCATTGAAAAACATGTTTTCATATACCAGAAATGTTTGAAGCTACTGACTGAATGAAAGGAGCTGGCATCTCACTCTCTTTGAATCTTCTTTATCATGCTAGGATTAGCAGGAAAAAGCAAAAAATTTCAGAATTGCACCGTGCAATGTGGAGATATTACTGTTTGTGCATTTACAATATTCATTGATTTTTGCCATTGAAAAACATGTTTTTCATATACCAGAAATGTTTGAAGCTACTGACTGAATGAAAGGAGCTGGCATCTCACTCTCTTTGAATCTTCTTATCATGCTAGGATTAGCAGGAAAAAGCTAAAAATTTCAGAATTGCACCGTGCAATGTGGAGATATTACTGTTTGTGCATTTACAATATTCATTGATTTTTGCCATTGAAAAACATGTTTTTCATATACCAGAAATGTTTGAAGCTACTGACTGAATGAAAGGAGCTGGCATCTCACTCTCTTTGAATCTTCTTTATCATGCTAGGATTAGCAGGAAAAAGCAAAAAATTTCAGAATTGCACCGTGCAATGTGGAGATATTACTGTTTGTGCATTTACAATATTCATTGATTTTTGCCATTGAAAACATGTTTTTCATATACCAGAAATGTTTGAAGCTACTGACTAAATGAAAGGAGCTGGCATCTCACTCTCTTTGAATCTTCTTTATCATGCTAGGATTAGCAGGAAAAAGCAAAAAATTCAGAATTGCACCTTGCAATGTGGAGATATTACTGTTTGTGCATTTACAATATTCATTGATTTTTGCCATTGAAAAACATGTTTTTCATATACCAGAAATGTTTGAAGCTACTGACTGAATGAAAGGAGCTGGCATCTCACTCTCTTTGAATCTTCTTTATCATGCTAGGATTAACAGGAAAAAGCAAAAAATTTCAGAATTGCACCGTGCAATGTGGAGATATTACTGTTTGTGCATTTACAATATTCATTGATTTTTGCCATTGAAAAACGTCCAGAAATGTTTGAAGCTACTGACTGAATGAAAGGAGCTGGCATCTCACTCTCTTTGAATCTTCTTTATCATGCTAGGATTAACAGGAAAAAGCTAAAAATTCAGAATTGCACCTTGCAATGTGGAGATATTACTGTTTGTGCATTTACAATATTCATTGATTTTTGCCATTGAAAAAAATGTTTTTCATATACCAGAAATGTTTGAAGCTACTGACTGAATGAAAGGAGCTGGCATCTCACTCTCTTTGAATCTTCTTTATCATGCTAGGATTAACAGGAAAAAGCTAAAAATTTCAGAATTGCACCTTGCAATGTGGAGATATTACTGTTTGTGCATTTACAATATTCATTGATTTTTGCCATTGAAAAACATGTTTTTCATATACCAGAAATGTTTGAAGCTACTGACTGAATGAAAGGAGCTGGCATCTCACTCTCTTTGAATCTTCTTTATCATGCTAGGATTAGCAGGAAAAAGCAAAAAAATTTCAGAATTGCACCGTGCAATGTGGAGATATTACTGTTTGTGCATTTACAATATTCATTGATTTTTGCCATTGAAAAACATGTTTTTCATATACCAGAAATGTTTGAAGCTACTGACTGAATGAAAGGAGCTGGCATCTCACTCTCTTTGAATCTTCTTTATCATGCTAGGATTAGCAGGAAAAAGCAAAAAATTTCAGAATTGCACCGTGCAATGTGGAGATATTACTGTTTGTGCATTACAATATTCATTGATTTTTGCCATTGAAAAACATGTTTTTCATATACCAGAAATGTTTGAAGCTACTGACTGAATGAAAGGAGCTGGCATCTCACTCTCTTTGAATCTTCTTTATCATGCTAGGATTAGCAGGAAAAAGCTAAAAATTTCAGAATTGCACCGTGCAATGTGGAGATATTACTGTTTGTGCATTTACAATATTCATTGATTTTTGCCATTGAAAAACATGTTTTTCATATACCAGAAATGTTTGAAGCTACTGACTGAATGAAAGGAGCTGGCATCTCACTCTCTTTGAATCTTCTTTATCATGCTAGGATTAGCAGGAAAAAGCAAAAAATTTCAGAATTGCACCGTGCAATGTGGAGATATTACTGTTTGTGCATTTACAATATTCATTGATTTTTGCCATTGAAAAACATGTTTTTCATATACCAGAAATGTTTGAAGCTACTGACTAAATGAAAGGAGCTGGCATCTCACTCTCTTTGAATCTTCTTTATCATGCTAGGATTAGCAGGAAAAAGCAAAAAAATTCAGAATTGCACCTTGCAATGTGGAGATATTACTGTTTGTGCATTTACAATATTCATTGATTTTTGCCATTGAAAAACATGTTTTTCATATACCAGAAATGTTTGAAGCTACTGACTGAATGAAAGGAGCTGGCATCTCACTCTCTTTGAATCTTCTTTATCATGCTAGGATTAACAGGAAAAAGCTAAAAATTTCAGAATTGCACCTTGCAATGTGGAGATATTACTGTTTGTGCATTTACAATATTCATTGATTTTTGCCATTGAAAAACATGTTTTTCATATACCAGAAATGTTTGAAGCTACTGACTGAATGAAAGGAGCTGGCATCTCACTCTCTTTGAATCTTCTTTATCATGCTAGGATTAGCAGGAAAAAGCAAAAAATTTCAGAATTGCACCGTGCAATGTGGAGATATTACTGTTTGTGCATTTACAATATTCATTGATTTTTGCCATTGAAAAACATGTTTTTCATATACCAGAAATGTTTGAAGCTACTGACTGAATGAAAGGAGCTGGCATCTCACTCTCTTTGAATCTTCTTTATCATGCTAGGATTAGCAGGAAAAAGCAAAAAATTTCAGAATTGCACCGTGCAATGTGGAGATATTACTGTTTGTGCATTTACAATATTCATTGATTTTTGCCATTGAAAAACATGTTTTTCATATACCAGAAATGTTTGAAGCTACTGACTGAATGAAAGGAGCTGGCATCTCACTCTCTTTGAATCTTCTTTATCATGCTAGGATTAGCAGGAAAAAGCTAAAAATTTCAGAATTGCACCGTGCAATGTGGAGATATTACTGTTTGTGCATTTACAATATTCATTGATTTTTGCCATTGAAAAACATGTTTTTCATATACCAGAAATGTTTGAAGCTACTGACTGAATGAAAGGAGCTGGCATCTCACTCTCTTTGAATCTTCTTTATCATGCTAGGATTAGCAGGAAAAAGCAAAAAATTTCAGAATTGCACCGTGCAATGTGGAGATATTACTGTTTGTGCATTTACAATATTCATTGATTTTTGCCATTGAAAAACATGTTTTTCATATACCAGAAATGTTTGAAGCTACTGACTAAATGAAAGGAGCTGGCATCTCACTCTCTTTGAATCTTCTTTATCATGCTAGGATTAGCAGGAAAAAGCAAAAAAATTCAGAATTGCACCTTGCAATGTGGAGATATTACTGTTTGTGCATTTACAATATTCATTGATTTTTGCCATTGAAAAACATGTTTTTCATATACCAGAAATGTTTGAAGCTACTGACTGAATGAAAGGAGCTGGCATCTCACTCTCTTTGAATCTTCTTTATCATGCTAGGATTAACAGGAAAAAGCTAAAAATTTCAGAATTGCACCTTGCAATGTGGAGATATTACTGTTTGTGCATTTACAATATTCATTGATTTTTGCCATTGAAAAACATGTTTTTCATATACCAGAAATGTTTGAAGCTACTGACTGAATGAAAGGAGCTGGCATCTCACTCTCTTTGAATCTTCTTTATCATGCTAGGATTAGCAGGAAAAAGCAAAAAATTTCAGAATTGCACCGTGCAATGTGGAGATATTACTGTTTGTGCATTTACAATATTCATTGATTTTTGCCATTGAAAAACATGTTTTTCATATACCAGAAATGTTTGAAGCTACTGACTGAATGAAAGGAGCTGGCATCTCACTCTCTTTGAATCTTCTTTATCATGCTAGGATTAGCAGGAAAAAGCAAAAAATTTCAGAATTGCACCTTGCAATGTGGAGATATTACTGTTTGTGCATTTACAATATTCATTGATTTTTGCCATTGAAAAACATGTTTTTCATATACCAGAAATGTTTGAAGCTACTGACTGAATGAAAGGAGCTGGCATCTCACTCTCTTTGAATCTTCTTTATCATGCTAGGATTAACAGGAAAAAGCTAAAAATTTCAGAATTGCACCGTGCAATGTGGAGATATTACTGTTTGTGCATTTACAATATTCATTGATTTTTGCCATTGAAAAACGTCCAGAAATGTTTGAAGCTACTGACTGAATGAAAGGAGCTGGCATCTCACTCTCTTTGAATCTTCTTTATCATGCTAGGATTAGCAGGAAAAAGCAAAAAATTTCAGAATTGCACCTTGCAATGTGGAGATATTACTGTTTGTGCATTTACAATATTCATTGATTTTTGCCATTGAAAAACATGTTTTTCATATACCAGAAATGTTTGAAGCTACTGACTGAATGAAAGGAGCTGGCATCTCACTCTCTTTGAATCTTCTTTATCATGCTAGGATTAACAGGAAAAAGCAAAAAATTTCAGAATTGCACCGTGCAATGTGGAGATATTACTGTTTGTGCATTTACAATATTCATTGATTTTTGCCATTGAAAAACGTCCAGAAATGTTTGAAGCTACTGACTGAATGAAAGGAGCTGGCATCTCACTCTCTTTGAATCTTCTTTATCATGCTAGGATTAACAGGATAAAGCTAAAAATTTCAGAATTGCACCTTGCAATGTGGAGATATTACTGTTTGTGCATTTACAATATTCATTGATTTTTGCCATTGAAAAACATGTTTTTCATATACCAGAAATGTTTGAAGCTACTGACTGAATGAAAGGAGCTGGCATCTCACTCTCTTTGAATCTTCTTTATCATGCTAGGATTAACAGGAAAAAGCTAAAAATTTCAGAATTGCACCTTGCAATGTGGAGATATTACTGTTTGTGCATTTACAATATTCATTGATTTTTGCCATTGAAAAACATGTTTTTCATATACCAGAAATGTTTGAAGCTACTGACTGAATGAAAGGAGCTGGCATCTCACTCTCTTTGAATCTTCTTTATCATGCTAGGATTAGCAGGAAAAAGCAAAAAATTTCAGAATTGCACCGTGCAATGTGGAGATATTACTGTTTGTGCATTTACAATATTCATTGATTTTTGCCATTGAAAAACATGTTTTTCATATACCAGAAATGTTTGAAGCTACTGACTGAATGAAAGGAGCTGGCATCTCACTCTCTTTGAATCTTCTTTATCATGCTAGGATTAGCAGGAAAAAGCAAAAAATTTCAGAATTGCACCGTGCAATGTGGAGATATTACTGTTTGTGCATTTACAATATTCATTGATTTTTGCCATTGAAAAACATGTTTTTCATATACCAGAAATGTTTGAAGCTACTGACTGAATGAAAGGAGCTGGCATCTCACTCTCTTTGAATCTTCTTTATCATGCTAGGATTAGCAGGAAAAAGCAAAAAATTTCAGAATTGCACCTTGCAATGTGGAGATATTACTGTTTGTGCATTTACAATATTCATTGATTTTTGCCATTGAAAAACATGTTTTTCATATACCAGAAATGTTTGAAGCTACTGACTGAATGAAAGGAGCTGGCATCTCACTCTCTTTGAATCTTCTTTATCATGCTAGGATTAACAGGAAAAAGCTAAAAATTTCAGAATTGCACCGTGCAATGTGGAGATATTACTGTTTGTGCATTTACAATATTCATTGATTTTTGCCATTGAAAAACGTCCAGAAATGTTTGAAGCTACTGACTGAATGAAAGGAGCTGGCATCTCACTCTCTTTGAATCTTCTTTATCATGCTAGGATTAGCAGGAAAAAGCAAAAAATTTCAGAATTGCACCTTGCAATGTGGAGATATTACTGTTTGTGCATTTACAATATTCATTGATTTTTGCCATTGAAAAACATGTTTTTCATATACCAGAAATGTTTGAAGCTACTGACTGAATGAAAGGAGCTGGCATCTCACTCTCTTTGAATCTTCTTTATCATGCTAGGATTAACAGGAAAAAGCAAAAAATTTCAGAATTGCACCGTGCAATGTGGAGATATTACTGTTTGTGAATTTACAATATTCATTGATTTTTGCCATTGAAAAACGTCCAGAAATGTTTGAAGCTACTGACTGAATGAAAGGAGCTGGCATCTCACTCTCTTTGAATCTTCTTTATCATGCTAGGATTAACAGGATAAAGCTAAAAATTTCAGAATTGCACCTTGCAATGTGGAGATATTACTGTTTGTGCATTTACAATATTCATTGATTTTTGCCATTGAAAAACATGTTTTTCATATACCAGAAATGTTTGAAGCTACTGACTGAATGAAAGGAGCTGGCATCTCACTCTCTTTGAATCTTCTTTATCATGCTAGGATTAACAGGAAAAAGCTAAAAATTTCAGAATTGCACCTTGCAATGTGGAGATATTACTGTTTGTGCATTTACAATATTCATTGATTTTTGCCATTGAAAAACATGTTTTTCATATACCAGAAATGTTTGAAGCTACTGACTGAATGAAAGGAGCTGGCATCTCACTCTCTTTGAATCTTCTTTATCATGCTAGGATTAGCAGGAAAAAGCAAAAAATTTCAGAATTGCACCGTGCAATGTGGAGATATTACTGTTTGTGCATTTACAATATTCATTGATTTTTGCCATTGAAAAACATGTTTTTCATATACCAGAAATGTTTGAAGCTACTGACTGAATGAAAGGAGCTGGCATCTCACTCTCTTTGAATCTTCTTTATCATGCTAGGATTAGCAGGAAAAAGCAAAAAATTTCAGAATTGCACCGTGCAATGTGGAGATATTACTGTTTGTGCATTTACAATATTCATTGATTTTTGCCATTGAAAAACATGTTTTTCATATACCAGAAATGTTTGAAGCTACTGACTGAATGAAAGGAGCTGGCATCTCACTCTCTTTGAATCTTCTTTATCATGCTAGGATTAGCAGGAAAAAGCAAAAAATTTCAGAATTGCACCGTGCAATGTGGAGATATTACTGTTTGTGCATTTACAATATTCATTGATTTTTGCCATTGAAAAACATGTTTTTCATATACCAGAAATGTTTGAAGCTACTGACTGAATGAAAGGAGCTGGCATCTCACTCTCTTTGAATCTTCTTTATCATGCTAGGATTAGCAGGAAAAAGCAAAAAATTTCAGAATTGCACCGTGCAATGTGGAGATATTACTGTTTGTGCATTTACAATATTCATTGATTTTTGCCATTGAAAAACATGTTTTTCATATACCAGAAATGTTTGAAGCTACTGACTGAATGAAAGGAGCTGGCATCTCACTCTCTTTGAATCTTCTTTATCATGCTAGGATTAGCAGGAAAAAGCAAAAAATTTCAGAATTGCACCTTGCAATGTGGAGATATTACTGTTTGTGCATTTACAATATTCATTGATTTTTGCCATTGAAAAACATGTTTTTCATATACCAGAAATGTTTGAAGCTACTGACTGAATGAAAGGAGCTGGCATCTCACTCTCTTTGAATCTTCTTTATCATGCTAGGATTAGCAGGAAAAAGCAAAAAATTTCAGAATTGCACCTTGCAATGTGGAGATATTACTGTTTGTGCATTTACAATATTCATTGATTTTTGCCATTGAAAAACATGTTTTTCATATACCAGAAATGTTTGAAGCTACTGACTGAATGAAAGGAGCTGGCATCTCACTCTCTTTGAATCTTCTTTATCATGCTAGGATTAGCAGGAAAAAGCAAAAAATTTCAGAATTGCACCTTGCAATGTGGAGATATTACTGTTTGTGCATTTACAATATTCATTGATTTTTGCCATTGAAAAACGTCCAGAAATGTTTGAAGCTACTGACTGAATGAAAGGAGCTGGCATCTCACTCTCTTTGAATCTTCTTTATCATGCTAGGATTAACAGGAAAAAGCTAAAAATTTCAGAATTGCACCTTGCAATGTGGAGATATTACTGTTTGTGCATTTACAATATTCATTGATTTTTGCCATTGAAAAACATGTTTTTCATATACCAGAAATGTTTGAAGCTACTGACTGAATGAAAGGAGCTGGCATCTCACTCTCTTTGAATCTTCTTTATCATGCTAGGATTAACAGGAAAAAGCAAAAAATTTCAGAATTGCACCGTGCAATGTGGAGATATTACTGTTTGTGCATTTACAATATTCATTGATTTTTGCCATTGAAAAACATGTTTTTCATATACCAGAAATGTTTGAAGCTACTGACTGAATGAAAGGAGCTGGCATCTCACTCTCTTTGAATCTTCTTTATCATGCTAGGATTAGCAGGAAAAAGCTAAAAATTTCAGAATTGCACCGTGCAATGTGGAGATATTACTGTTTGTGCATTTACAATATTCATTGATTTTTGCCATTGAAAAACATGTTTTTCATATACCAGAAATGTTTGAAGCTACTGACTGAATGAAAGGAGCTGGCATCTCACTCTCTTTGAATCTTCTTTATCATGCTAGGATTAACAGGAAAAAGCTAAAAATTTCAGAATTGCACCGTGCAATGTGGAGATATTACTGTTTGTGCATTTACAATATTCATTGATTTTTGCCATTGAAAAACATGTTTTTCATATACCAGAAATGTTTGAAGCTACTGACTGAATGAAAGGAGCTGGCATCTCACTCTCTTTGAATCTTCTTTATCATGCTAGGATTAACAGGAAAAAGCAAAAAATTTCAGAATTGCACCGTGCAATGTGGAGATATTACTGTTTGTGCATTTACAATATTCATTGATTTTTGCCATTGAAAAACGTCCAGAAATGTTTGAAGCTACTGACTGAATGAAAGGAGCTGGCATCTCACTCTCTTTGAATCTTCTTTATCATGCTAGGATTAACAGGAAAAAGCTAAAAATTTCAGAATTGCACCGTGCAATGTGGAGATATTACTGTTTGTGCATTTACAATATTCATTGATTTTTGCCATTGAAAAACATGTTTTTCATATACCAGAAATGTTTGAAGCTACTGACTGAATGAAAGGAGCTGGCATCTCACTCTCTTTGAATCTTCTTTATCATGCTAGGATTAACAGGAAAAAGCTAAAAATTTCAGAATTGCACCTTGCAATGTGGAGATATTACTGTTTGTGCATTTACAATATTCATTGATTTTTGCCATTGAAAAACATGTTTTTCATATACCAGAAATGTTTGAAGCTACTGACTGAATGAAAGGAGCTGGCATCTCACTCTCTTTGAATCTTCTTTATCATGCTAGGATTAACAGGAAAAAGCTAAAAATTTCAGAATTGCACCGTGCAATGTGGAGATATTACTGTTTGTGCATTTACAATATTCATTGATTTTTGCCATTGAAAAACATGTTTTTCATATACCAGAAATGTTTGAAGCTACTGACTGAATGAAAGGAGCTGGCATCTCACTCTCTTTGAATCTTCTTTATCATGCTAGGATTAACAGGAAAAAGCAAAAAATTTCAGAATTGCACCTTGCAATGTGGAGATATTACTGTTTGTGCATTTACAATATTCATTGATTTTTGCCATTGAAAAACATGTTTTTCATATACCAGAAATGTTTGAAGCTACTGACTGAATGAAAGGAGCTGGCATCTCACTCTCTTTGAATCTTCTTTATCATGCTAGGATTAGCAGGAAAAAGCAAAACATTTCAGAATTGCACCGTGCAATGTGGAGATATTACTGTTTGTGCATTTACAATATTCATTGATTTTTGCCATTGAAAAACGTCCAGAAATGTTTGAAGCTACTGACTGAATGAAAGGAGCTGGCATCTCACTCTCTTTGAATCTTCTTTATCATGCTAGGATTAACAGGAAAAAGCTAAAAATTTCAGAATTGCACCGTGCAATGTGGAGATATTACTGTTTGTGCATTTACAATATTCATTGATTTTTGCCATTGAAAAACATGTTTTTCCTATACCAGAAATGTTTGAAGCTACTGACTGAATGAAAGGAGCTGGCATCTCACTCTCTTTGAATCTTCTTTATCATGCTAGGATTAGCAGGAAAAAGCAAAAAATTTCAGAATTGCACCGTGCAATGTGGAGATATTACTGTTTGTGCATTTACAATATTCATTGATTTTTGCCATTGAAAAACATGTTTTTCATATACCAGAAATGTTTGAAGCTACTGACTGAAAGAAAGGAGCTGGCATCTCACTCTCTTTGAATCTTCTTTATCATGCTAGGATTAACAGGAAAAAGCTAAAAATTTCAGAATTGCACCGTGCAATGTGGAGATATTACTGTTTGTGCATTTACAATATTCATTGATTTTTGCCATTGAAAAACATGTTTTTCATATACCAGAAATGTTTGAAGCTACTGACTGAATGAAAGGAGCTGGCATCTCACTCTCTTTGAATCTTCTTTATCATGCTAGGATTAACAGGAAAAAGCAAAAAATTTCAGAATTGCACCGTGCAATGTGGAGATATTACTGTTTGTGCATTTACAATATTCATTGATTTTTGCCATTGAAAAACATGTTTTTCATATACCAGAAATGTTTGAAGCTACTGACTGAATGAAAGGAGCTGGCATCTCACTCTCTTTGAATCTTCTTTATCATGCTAGGATTAGCAGGAAAAAGCAAAAAATTTCAGAATTGCACCGTGCAATGTGGAGATATTACTGTTTGTGCATTTACAATATTCATTGATTTTTGCCATTGAAAAACATGTTTTTCATATACCAGAAATGTTTGAAGCTACTGACTGAATGAAAGGAGCTGGCATCTCACTCTCTTTGAATCTTCTTTATCATGCTAGGATTAACAGGAAAAAGCTAAAAATTTCAGAATTGCACCGTGCAATGTGGAGATATTACTGTTTGTGCATTTACAATATTCATTGATTTTTGCCATTGAAAAACATGTTTTTCATATACCAGAAATGTTTGAAGCTACTGACTGAATGAAAGGAGCTGGCATCTCACTCTCTTTGAATCTTCTTTATCATGCTAGGATTAGCAGGAAAAAGCAAAAAATTTCAGAATTGCACCTTGCAATGTGGAGATATTACTGTTTGTGCATTTACAATATTCATTGATTTTTGCCATTGAAAAACGTCCAGAAATGTTTGAAGCTACTGACTGAATGAAAGGAGCTGGCATCTCACTCTCTTTGAATCTTCTTTATCATGCTAGGATTAACAGGAAAAAGCTAAAAATTTCAGAATTGCACCTTGCAATGTGGAGATATTACTGTTTGTGCATTTACAATATTCATTGATTTTTGCCATTGAAAAACATGTTTTTCATATACCAGAAATGTTTGAAGCTACTGACTGAATGAAAGGAGCTGGCATCTCACTCTCTTTGAATCTTCTTTATCATGCTAGGATTAGCAGGAAAAAGCAAAAAATTTCAGAATTGCACCTTGCAATGTGGAGATATTACTGTTTGTGCATTTACAATATTCATTGATTTTTGCCATTGAAAAACATGTTTTTCATATACCAGAAATGTTTGAAGCTACTGACTGAATGAAAGGAGCTGGCATCTCACTCTCTTTGAATCTTCTTTATCATGCTAGGATTAACAGGAAAAAGCTAAAAATTTCAGAATTGCACCGTGCAATGTGGAGATATTACTGTTTGTGCATTTACAATATTCATTGATTTTTGCCATTGAAAAACATGTTTTTCATATACCAGAAATGTTTGAAGCTACTGACTGAATGAAAGGAGCTGGCATCTCACTCTCTTTGAATCTTCTTTATCATGCTAGGATTAACAGGAAAAAGCTAAAAATTTCAGAATTGCACCGTGCAATGTGGAGATATTACTGTTTGTGCATTTACAATATTCATTGATTTTTGCCATTGAAAAACATGTTTTTCATATACCAGAAATGTTTGAAGCTACTGACTGAATGAAAGGAGCTGGCATCTCACTCTCTTTGAATCTTCTTTATCATGCTAGGATTAGCAGGAAAAAGCTAAAAATTTCAGAATTGCACCTTGCAATGTGGAGATATTACTGTTTGTGCATTTACAATATTCATTGATTTTTGCCATTGAAAAACGTCCAGAAATGTTTGAAGCTACTGACTGAATGAAAGGAGCTGGCATCTCACTCTCTTTGAATCTTCTTTATCATGCTAGGATTAACAGGAAAAAGCTAAAAATTTCAGAATTGCACCTTGCAATGTGGAGATATTACTGTTTGTGCATTTACAATATTCATTGATTTTTGCCATTGAAAAACATGTTTTTCATATACCAGAAATGTTTGAAGCTACTGACTGAATGAAAGGAGCTGGCATCTCACTCTCTTTGAATCTTCTTTATCATGCTAGGATTAACAGGAAAAAGCTAAAAATTTCAGAATTGCACCTTGCAATGTGGAGATATTACTGTTTGTGCATTTACAATATTCATTGATTTTTGCCATTGAAAAACATGTTTTTCATATACCAGAAATGTTTGAAGCTACTGACTGAATGAAAGGAGCTGGCATCTCACTCTCTTTGAATCTTCTTTATCATGCTAGGATTAGCAGGAAAAAGCTAAAAATTTCAGAATTGCACCTTGCAATGTGGAGATATTACTGTTTGTGCATTTACAATATTCATTGATTTTTGCCATTGAAAAACGTCCAGAAATGTTTGAAGCTACTGACTGAATGAAAGGAGCTGGCATCTCACTCTCTTTGAATCTTCTTTATCATGCTAGGATTAACAGGAAAAAGCTAAAAATTTCAGAATTGCACCTTGCAATGTGGAGATATTACTGTTTGTGCATTTACAATATTCATTGATTTTTGCCATTGAAAAACATGTTTTTCATATACCAGAAATGTTTGAAGCTACTGACTGAATGAAAGGAGCTGGCATCTCACTCTCTTTGAATCTTCTTTATCATGCTAGGATTAACAGGAAAAAGCTAAAAATTTCAGAATTGCACCTTGCAATGTGGAGATATTACTGTTTGTGCATTTACAATATTCATTGATTTTTGCCATTGAAAAACATGTTTTTCATATACCAGAAATGTTTGAAGCTACTGACTGAATGAAAGGAGCTGGCATCTCACTCTCTTTGAATCTTCTTTATCATGCTAGGATTAACAGGAAAAAGCAAAAAATTTCAGAATTGCACCGTGCAATGTGGAGATATTACTGTTTGTGCATTTACAATATTCATTGATTTTTGCCATTGAAAAACATGTTTTTCATATACCAGAAATGTTTGAAGCTACTGACTGAATGAAAGGAGCTGGCATCTCACTCTCTTTGAATCTTCTTTATCATGCTAGGATTAGCAGGAAAAAGCAAAAAATTTCAGAATTGCACCGTGCAATGTGGAGATATTACTGTTTGTGCATTTACAATATTCATTGATTTTTGCCATTGAAAAACGTCCAGAAATGTTTGAAGCTACTGACTGAATGAAAGGAGCTGGCATCTCACTCTCTTTGAATCTTCTTTATCATGCTAGGATTAACAGGAAAAAGCTAAAAATTTCAGAATTGCACCTTGCAATGTGGAGATATTACTGTTTGTGCATTTACAATATTCATTGATTTTTGCCATTGAAAAACATGTTTTTCATATACCAGAAATGTTTGAAGCTACTGACTGAATGAAAGGAGCTGGCATCTCACTCTCTTTGAATCTTCTTTATCATGCTAGGATTAGCAGGAAAAAGCAAAAAATTTCAGAATTGCACCTTGCAATGTGGAGATATTACTGTTTGTGCATTTACAATATTCATTGATTTTTGCCATTGAAAAACATGTTTTTCATATACCAGAAATGTTTGAAGCTACTGACTGAATGAAAGGAGCTGGCATCTCACTCTCTTTGAATCTTCTTTATCATGCTAGGATTAACAGGAAAAAGCTAAAAATTTCAGAATTGCACCGTGCAATGTGGAGATATTACTGTTTGTGCATTTACAATATTCATTGATTTTTGCCATTGAAAAACATGTTTTTCATATACCAGAAATGTTTGAAGCTACTGACTGAATGAAAGGAGCTGGCATCTCACTCTCTTTGAATCTTCTTTATCATGCTAGGATTAACAGGAAAAAGCTAAAAATTTCAGAATTGCACCGTGCAATGTGGAGATATTACTGTTTGTGCATTTACAATATTCATTGATTTTTGCCATTGAAAAACATGTTTTTCATATACCAGAAATGTTTGAAGCTACTGACTGAATGAAAGGAGCTGGCATCTCACTCTCTTTGAATCTTCTTTATCATGCTAGGATTAGCAGGAAAAAGCTAAAAATTTCAGAATTGCACCTTGCAATGTGGAGATATTACTGTTTGTGCATTTACAATATTCATTGATTTTTGCCATTGAAAAACGTCCAGAAATGTTTGAAGCTACTGACTGAATGAAAGGAGCTGGCATCTCACTCTCTTTGAATCTTCTTTATCATGCTAGGATTAACAGGAAAAAGCTAAAAATTTCAGAATTGCACCTTGCAATGTGGAGATATTACTGTTTGTGCATTTACAATATTCATTGATTTTTGCCATTGAAAAACATGTTTTTCATATACCAGAAATGTTTGAAGCTACTGACTGAATGAAAGGAGCTGGCATCTCACTCTCTTTGAATCTTCTTTATCATGCTAGGATTAACAGGAAAAAGCTAAAAATTTCAGAATTGCACCTTTCAATGTGGAGATATTACTGTTTGTGCATTTACAATATTCATTGATTTTTGCCATTGAAAAACATGTTTTTCATATACCAGAAATGTTTGAAGCTACTGACTGAATGAAAGGAGCTGGCATCTCACTCTCTTTGAATCTTCTTTATCATGCTAGGATTAGCAGGAAAAAGCTAAAAATTTCAGAATTGCACCTTGCAATGTGGAGATATTACTGTTTGTGCATTTACAATATTCATTGATTTTTGCCATTGAAAAACGTCCAGAAATGTTTGAAGCTACTGACTGAATGAAAGGAGCTGGCATCTCACTCTCTTTGAATCTTCTTTATCATGCTAGGATTAACAGGAAAAAGCTAAAAATTTCAGAATTGCACCTTGCAATGTGGAGATATTACTGTTTGTGCATTTACAATATTCATTGATTTTTGCCATTGAAAAACATGTTTTTCATATACCAGAAATGTTTGAAGCTACTGACTGAATGAAAGGAGCTGGCATCTCACTCTCTTTGAATCTTCTTTATCATGCTAGGATTAACAGGAAAAAGCTAAAAATTTCAGAATTGCACCTTGCAATGTGGAGATATTACTGTTTGTGCATTTACAATATTCATTGATTTTTGCCATTGAAAAACATGTTTTTCATATACCAGAAATGTTTGAAGCTACTGACTGAATGAAAGGAGCTGGCATCTCACTCTCTTTGAATCTTCTTTATCATGCTAGGATTAACAGGAAAAAGCAAAAAATTTCAGAATTGCACCGTGCAATGTGGAGATATTACTGTTTGTGCATTTACAATATTCATTGATTTTTGCCATTGAAAAACATGTTTTTCATATACCAGAAATGTTTGAAGCTACTGACTGAATGAAAGGAGCTGGCATCTCACTCTCTTTGAATCTTCTTTATCATGCTAGGATTAGCAGGAAAAAGCAAAAAATTTCAGAATTGCACCGTGCAATGTGGAGATATTACTGTTTGTGCATTTACAATATTCATTGATTTTTGCCATTGAAAAACGTCCAGAAATGTTTGAAGCTACTGACTGAATGAAAGGAGCTGGCATCTCACTCTCTTTGAATCTTCTTTATCATGCTAGGATTAGCAGGAAAAAGCAAAAAATTTCAGAATTGCACCGTGCAATGTGGAGATATTACTGTTTGTGCATTTACAATATTCATTGATTTTTGCCATTGAAAAACATGTTTTTCATATACCAGAAATGTTTGAAGCTACTGACTGAATGAAAGGAGCTGGCATCTCACTCTCTTTGAATCTTCTTTATCATGCTAGGATTAACAGGAAAAAGCTAAAAATTTCAGAATTGCACCGTGCAATGTGGAGATATTACTGTTTGTGCATTTACAATATTCATTGATTTTTGCCATTGAAAAACATGTTTTTCATATACCAGAAATGTTTGAAGCTACTGACTGAATGAAAGGAGCTGGCATCTCACTCTCTTTGAATCTTCTTTATCATGCTAGGATTAGCAGGAAAAAGCAAAAAATTTCAGAATTGCACCTTGCAATGTGGAGATATTACTGTTTGTGCATTTACAATATTCATTGATTTTTGCCATTGAAAAACGTCCAGAAATGTTTGAAGCTACTGACTAAATGAAAGGAGCTGGCATCTCACTCTCTTTGAATCTTCTTTATCATGCTAGGATTAGCAGGAAAAAGCAAAAAATTTCAGAATTGCACCGTGCAATGTGGAGATATTACTGTTTGTGCATTTATAATATTCATTGATTTTTGCCATTGAAAAACATGTTTTTCATATACCAGAAATGTTTGAAGCTACTGACTGAATGAAAGGAGCTGGCATCTCACTCTCTTTGAATCTTCTTTATCATGCTAGGATTAGCAGGAAAAAGCAAAAAATTTCAGAATTGCACCTTGCAATGTGGAGATATTACTGTTTGTGCATTTACAATATTCATTGATTTTTGCCATTGAAAAACATGTTTTTCATATACCAGAAATGTTTGAAGCTACTGACTGAATGAAAGGAGCTGGCATCTCACTCTCTTTGAATCTTCTTTATCATGCTAGGATTAACAGGAAAAAGCTAAAAATTTCAGAATTGCACCGTGCAATGTGGAGATATTACTGTTTGTGCATTTACAATATTCATTGATTTTTGCCATTGAAAAACGTCCAGAAATGTTTGAAGCTACTGACTGAATGAAAGGAGCTGGCATCTCACTCTCTTTGAATCTTCTTTATCATGCTAGGATTAGCAGGAAAAAGCAAAAAATTTCAGAATTGCACCGTGCAATGTGGAGATATTACTGTTTGTGCATTTACAATATTCATTGATTTTTGCCATTGAAAAACATGTTTTTCATATACCAGAAATGTTTGAAGCTACTGACTGAATGAAAGGAGCTGGCATCTCACTCTCTTTGAATCTTCTTTATCATGCTAGGATTAGCAGGAAAAAGCAAAAAATTTCAGAATTGCACCTTGCAATGTGGAGATATTACTGTTTGTGCATTTACAATATTCATTGATTTTTGCCATTGAAAAACATGTTTTTCATATACCAGAAATGTTTGAAGCTACTGACTGAATGAAAGGAGCTGGCATCTCACTCTCTTTGAATCTTCTTTATCATGCTAGGATTAGCAGGAAAAAGCAAAAAATTTCAGAATTGCACCGTGCAATGTGGAGATATTACTGTTTGTGCATTTACAATATTCATTGATTTTTGCCATTGAAAAACATGTTTTTCATATACCAGAAATGTTTGAAGCTACTGACTGAATGAAAGGAGCTGGCATCTCACTCTCTTTGAATCTTCTTTATCATGCTAGGATTAGCAGGAAAAAGCTAAAAATTTCAGAATTGCACCTTGCAATGTGGAGATATTACTGTTTGTGCATTTACAATATTCATTGATTTTTGCCATTGAAAAACATGTTTTTCATATACCAGAAATGTTTGAAGCTACTGACTGAATGAAAGGAGCTGGCATCTCACTCTCTTTGAATCTTCTTTATCATGCTAGGATTAGCAGGAAAAAGCTAAAAATTTCAGAATTGCACCTTGCAATGTGGAGATATTACTGTTTGTGCATTTACAATATTCATTGATTTTTGCCATTGAAAAACGTCCAGAAATGTTTGAAGCTACTGACTGAATGAAAGGAGCTGGCATCTCACTCTCTTTGAATCTTCTTTATCATGCTAGGATTAGCAGGAAAAAGCTAAAAATTTCAGAATTGCACCGTGCAATGTGGAGATATTACTGTTTGTGCATTTACAATATTCATTGATTTTTGCCATTGAAAAACATGTTTTTCATATACCAGAAATGTTTGAAGCTACTGACTGAATGAAAGGAGCTGGCATCTCACTCTCTTTGAATCTTCTTTATCATGCTAGGATTAACAGGAAAAAGCTAAAAATTTCAGAATTGCACCTTGCAATGTGGAGATATTACTGTTTGTGCATTTACAATATTCATTGATTTTTGCCATTGAAAAACGTCCAGAAATGTTTGAAGCTACTGACTGAATGAAAGGAGCTGGCATCTCACTCTCTTTGAATCTTCTTTATCATGCTAGGATTAGCAGGAAAAAGCAAAAAATTTCAGAATTGCACCGTGCAATGTGGAGATATTACTGTTTGTGCATTTACAATATTCATTGATTTTTGCCATTGAAAAACATGTTTTTCATATACCAGAAATGTTTGAAGCTACTGACTGAATGAAAGGAGCTGGCATCTCACTCTCTTTGAATCTTCTTTATCATGCTAGGATTAGCAGGAAAAAGCAAAAAATTTCAGAATTGCACCGTGCAATGTGGAGATATTACTGTTTGTGCATTTACAATATTCATTGATTTTTGCCATTGAAAAACATGTTTTTCATATACCAGAAATGTTTGAAGCTACTGACTGAATGAAAGGAGCTGGCATCTCACTCTCTTTGAATCTTCTTTATCATGCTAGGATTAACAGGAAAAAGCAAAAAATTTCAGAATTGCACCGTGCAATGTGGAGATATTGCTGTTTGTGCATTTACAATATTCATTGATTTTTGCCATTGAAAAACATGTTTTTCATATACCAGAAATGTTTGAAGCTACTGACTGAATGAAAGGAGCTGGCATCTCACTCTCTTTGAATCTTCTTTATCATGCTAGGATTAACAGGAAAAAGCAAAAAATTTCAGAATTGCACCTTGCAATGTGGAGATATTACTGTTTGTGCATTTACAATATTCATTGATTTTTGCCATTGAAAAACATGTTTTTCATATACCAGAAATGTTTGAAGCTACTGACTGAATGAAAGGAGCTGGCATCTCACTCTCTTTGAATCTTCTTTATCATGCTAGGATTAACAGGAAAAAGCTAAAAATTTCAGAATTGCACCGTGCAATGTGGAGATATTACTGTTTGTGCATTTACAATATTCATTGATTTTTGCCATTGAAAAACATGTTTTTCATATACCAGAAATGTTTGAAGCTACTGACTGAATGAAAGGAGCTGGCATCTCACTCTCTTTGAATCTTCTTTATCATGCTAGGATTAACAGGAAAAAGCTAAAAATTTCAGAATTGCACCTTGCAATGTGGAGATATTACTGTTTGTGCATTTACAATATTCATTGATTTTTGCCATTGAAAAACATGTTTTTCATATACCAGAAATGTTTGAAGCTACTGACTGAATGAAAGGAGCTGGCATCTCACTCTCTTTGAATCTTCTTTATCATGCTAGGATTAGCAGGAAAAAGCAAAAAATTTCAGAATTGCACCTTGCAATGTGGAGATATTACTGTTTGTGCATTTACAATATTCATTGATTTTTGCCATTGAAAAACGTCCAGAAATGTTTGAAGCTACTGACTGAATGAAAGGAGCTGGCATCTCACTCTCTTTGAATCTTCTTTATCATGCTAGGATTAACAGGAAAAAGCTAAAAATTTCAGAATTGCACCTTGCAATGTGGAGATATTACTGTTTGTGCATTTACAATATTCATTGATTTTTGCCATTGAAAAACATGTTTTTCATATACCAGAAATGTTTGAAGCTACTGACTGAATGAAAGGAGCTGGCATCTCACTCTCTTTGAATCTTCTTTATCATGCTAGGATTAACAGGAAAAAGCTAAAAATTTCAGAATTGCACCTTGCAATGTGGAGATATTACTGTTTGTGCATTTACAATATTCATTGATTTTTGCCATTGAAAAACATGTTTTTCATATACCAGAAATGTTTGAAGCTACTGACTGAATGAAAGGAGCTGGCATCTCACTCTCTTTGAATCTTCTTTATCATGCTAGGATTAACAGGAAAAAGCAAAAAATTTCAGAATTGCACCGTGCAATGTGGAGATATTACTGTTTGTGCATTTACAATATTCATTGATTTTTGCCATTGAAAAACATGTTTTTCATATACCAGAAATGTTTGAAGCTACTGACTGAATGAAAGGAGCTGGCATCTCACTCTCTTTGAATCTTCTTTATCATGCTAGGATTAGCAGGAAAAAGCAAAAAATTTCAGAATTGCACCGTGCAATGTGGAGATATTACTGTTTGTGCATTTACAATATTCATTGATTTTTGCCATTGAAAAACATGTTTTTCATATACCAGAAATGTTTGAAGCTACTGACTGAATGAAAGGAGCTGGCATCTCACTCTCTTTGAATCTTCTTTATCATGCTAGGATTAACAGGAAAAAGCAAAAAATTTCAGAATTGCACCGTGCAATGTGGAGATATTACTGTTTGTGCATTTACAATATTCATTGATTTTTGCCATTGAAAAACATGTTTTTCATATACCAGAAATGTTTGAAGCTACTGACTGAATGAAAGGAGCTGGCATCTCACTCTCTTTGAATCTTCTTTATCATGCTAGGATTAACAGGAAAAAGCAAAAAATTTCAGAATTGCACCTTGCAATGTGGAGATATTACTGTTTGTGCATTTACAATATTCATTGATTTTTGCCATTGAAAAACATGTTTTTCATATACCAGAAATGTTTGAAGCTACTGACTGAATGAAAGGAGCTGGCATCTCACTCTCTTTGAATCTTCTTTATCATGCTAGGATTAACAGGAAAAAGCTAAAAATTTCAGAATTGCACCGTGCAATGTGGAGATATTACTGTTTGTGCATTTACAATATTCATTGATTTTTGCCATTGAAAAACATGTTTTTCATATACCAGAAATGTTTGAAGCTACTGACTGAATGAAAGGAGCTGGCATCTCACTCTCTTTGAATCTTCTTTATCATGCTAGGATTAACAGGAAAAAGCTAAAAATTTCAGAATTGCACCTTGCAATGTGGAGATATTACTGTTTGTGCATTTACAATATTCATTGATTTTTGCCATTGAAAAACATGTTTTTCATATACCAGAAATGTTTGAAGCTACTGACTGAATGAAAGGAGCTGGCATCTCACTCTCTTTGAATCTTCTTTATCATGCTAGGATTAGCAGGAAAAAGCAAAAAATTTCAGAATTGCACCTTGCAATGTGGAGATATTACTGTTTGTGCATTTACAATATTCATTGATTTTTGCCATTGAAAAACGTCCAGAAATGTTTGAAGCTACTGACTGAATGAAAGGAGCTGGCATCTCACTCTCTTTGAATCTTCTTTATCATGCTAGGATTAACAGGAAAAAGCTAAAAATTTCAGAATTGCACCTTGCAATGTGGAGATATTACTGTTTGTGCATTTACAATATTCATTGATTTTTGCCATTGAAAAACATGTTTTTCATATACCAGAAATGTTTGAAGCTACTGACTGAATGAAAGGAGCTGGCATCTCACTCTCTTTGAATCTTCTTTATCATGCTAGGATTAACAGGAAAAAGCTAAAAATTTCAGAATTGCACCTTGCAATGTGGAGATATTACTGTTTGTGCATTTACAATATTCATTGATTTTTGCCATTGAAAAACATGTTTTTCATATACCAGAAATGTTTGAAGCTACTGACTGAATGAAAGGAGCTGGCATCTCACTCTCTTTGAATCTTCTTTATCATGCTAGGATTAGCAGGAAAAAGCAAAAAATTTCAGAATTGCACCGTGCAATGTGGAGATATTACTGTTTGTGCATTTACAATATTCATTGATTTTTGCCATTGAAAAACGTCCAGAAATGTTTGAAGCTACTGACTGAATGAAAGGAGCTGGCATCTCACTCTCTTTGAATCTTCTTTATCATGCTAGGATTAGCAGGAAAAAGCAAAAAATTTCAGAATTGCACCGTGCAATGTGGAGATATTACTGTTTGTGCATTTACAATATTCATTGATTTTTGCCATTGAAAAACATGTTTTTCATATACCAGAAATGTTTGAAGCTACTGACTGAATGAAAGGAGCTGGCATCTCACTCTCTTTGAATCTTCTTTATCATGCTAGGATTAACAGGAAAAAGCTAAAAATTTCAGAATTGCACCGTGCAATGTGGAGATATTACTGTTTGTGCATTTACAATATTCATTGATTTTTGCCATTGAAAAACATGTTTTTCATATACCAGAAATGTTTGAAGCTACTGACTGAATGAAAGGAGCTGGCATCTCACTCTCTTTGAATCTTCTTTATCATGCTAGGATTAGCAGGAAAAAGCAAAAAATTTCAGAATTGCACCTTGCAATGTGGAGATATTACTGTTTGTGCATTTACAATATTCATTGATTTTTGCCATTGAAAAACGTCCAGAAATGTTTGAAGCTACTGACTGAATGAAAGGAGCTGGCATCTCACTCTCTTTGAATCTTCTTTATCATGCTAGGATTAGCAGGAAAAAGCAAAAAATTTCAGAATTGCACCGTGCAATGTGGAGATATTACTGTTTGTGCATTTACAATATTCATTGATTTTTGCCATTGAAAAACATGTTTTTCATATACCAGAAATGTTTGAAGCTACTGACTGAATGAAAGGAGCTGGCATCTCACTCTCTTTGAATCTTCTTTATCATGCTAGGATTAGCAGGAAAAAGCAAAAAATTTCAGAATTGCACCTTGCAATGTGGAGATATTACTGTTTGTGCATTTACAATATTCATTGATTTTTGCCATTGAAAAACATGTTTTTCATATACCAGAAATGTTTGAAGCTACTGACTGAATGAAAGGAGCTGGCATCTCACTCTCTTTGAATCTTCTTTATCATGCTAGGATTAGCAGGAAAAAGCAAAAAATTTCAGAATTGCACCTTGCAATGTGGAGATATTACTGTTTGTGCATTTACAATATTCATTGATTTTTGCCATTGAAAAACATGTTTTTCATATACCAGAAATGTTTGAAGCTACTGACTGAATGAAAGGAGCTGGCATCTCACTCTCTTTGAATCTTCTTTATCATGCTAGGATTAGCAGGAAAAAGCTAAAAATTTCAGAATTGCACCTTGCAATGTGGAGATATTACTGTTTGTGCATTTACAATATTCATTGATTTTTGCCATTGAAAAACATGTTTTTCATATACCAGAAATGTTTGAAGCTACTGACTGAATGAAAGGAGCTGGCATCTCACTCTCTTTGAATCTTCTTTATCATGCTAGGATTAGCAGGAAAAAGCTAAAAATTTCAGAATTGCACCTTGCAATGTGGAGATATTACTGTTTGTGCATTTACAATATTCATTGATTTTTGCCATTGAAAAACGTCCAGAAATGTTTGAAGCTACTGACTGAATGAAAGGAGCTGGCATCTCACTCTCTTTGAATCTTCTTTATCATGCTAGGATTAGCAGGAAAAAGCTAAAAATTTCAGAATTGCACCGTGCAATGTGGAGATATTACTGTTTGTGCATTTACAATATTCATTGATTTTTGCCATTGAAAAACATGTTTTTCATATACCAGAAATGTTTGAAGCTACTGACTGAATGAAAGGAGCTGGCATCTCACTCTCTTTGAATCTTCTTTATCATGCTAGGATTAACAGGAAAAAGCTAAAAATTTCAGAATTGCACCTTGCAATGTGGAGATATTACTGTTTGTGCATTTACAATATTCATTGATTTTTGCCATTGAAAAACGTCCAGAAATGTTTGAAGCTACTGACTGAATGAAAGGAGCTGGCATCTCACTCTCTTTGAATCTTCTTTATCATGCTAGGATTAGCAGGAAAAAGCAAAAAATTTCAGAATTGCACCGTGCAATGTGGAGATATTACTGTTTGTGCATTTACAATATTCATTGATTTTTGCCATTGAAAAACATGTTTTTCATATACCAGAAATGTTTGAAGCTACTGACTGAATGAAAGGAGCTGGCATCTCACTCTCTTTGAATCTTCTTTATCATGCTAGGATTAGCAGGAAAAAGCAAAAAATTTCAGAATTGCACCGTGCAATGTGGAGATATTACTGTTTGTGCATTTACAATATTCATTGATTTTTGCCATTGAAAAACATGTTTTTCATATACCAGAAATGTTTGAAGCTACTGACTGAATGAAAGGAGCTGGCATCTCACTCTCTTTGAATCTTCTTTATCATGCTAGGATTAACAGGAAAAAGCAAAAAATTTCAGAATTGCACCGTGCAATGTGGAGATATTACTGTTTGTGCATTTACAATATTCATTGATTTTTGCCATTGAAAAACATGTTTTTCATATACCAGAAATGTTTGAAGCTACTGACTGAATGAAAGGAGCTGGCATCTCACTCTCTTTGAATCTTCTTTATCATGCTAGGATTAACAGGAAAAAGCAAAAAATTTCAGAATTGCACCTTGCAATGTGGAGATATTACTGTTTGTGCATTTACAATATTCATTGATTTTTGCCATTGAAAAACATGTTTTTCATATACCAGAAATGTTTGAAGCTACTGACTGAATGAAAGGAGCTGGCATCTCACTCTCTTTGAATCTTCTTTATCATGCTAGGATTAACAGGAAAAAGCTAAAAATTTCAGAATTGCACCGTGCAATGTGGAGATATTACTGTTTGTGCATTTACAATATTCATTGATTTTTGCCATTGAAAAACATGTTTTTCATATACCAGAAATGTTTGAAGCTACTGACTGAATGAAAGGAGCTGGCATCTCACTCTCTTTGAATCTTCTTTATCATGCTAGGATTAGCAGGAAAAAGCAAAAAATTTCAGAATTGCACCTTGCAATGTGGAGATATTACTGTTTGTGCATTTACAATATTCATTGATTTTTGCCATTGAAAAACGTCCAGAAATGTTTGAAGCTACTGACTGAATGAAAGGAGCTGGCATCTCACTCTCTTTGAATCTTCTTTATCATGCTAGGATTAACAGGAAAAAGCTAAAAATTTCAGAATTGCACCTTGCAATGTGGAGATATTACTGTTTGTGCATTTACAATATTCATTGATTTTTGCCATTGAAAAACATGTTTTTCATATACCAGAAATGTTTGAAGCTACTGACTGAATGAAAGGAGCTGGCATCTCACTCTCTTTGAATCTTCTTTATCATGCTAGGATTAGCAGGAAAAAGCAAAAAATTTCAGAATTGCACCTTGCAATGTGGAGATATTACTGTTTGTGCATTTACAATATTCATTGATTTTTGCCATTGAAAAACATGTTTTTCATATACCAGAAATGTTTGAAGCTACTGACTGAATGAAAGGAGCTGGCATCTCACTCTCTTTGAATCTTCTTTATCATGCTAGGATTAACAGGAAAAAGCTAAAAATTTCAGAATTGCACCTTGCAATGTGGAGATATTACTGTTTGTGCATTTACAATATTCATTGATTTTTGCCATTGAAAAACATGTTTTTCATATACCAGAAATGTTTGAAGCTACTGACTGAATGAAAGGAGCTGGCATCTCACTCTCTTTGAATCTTCTTTATCATGCTAGGATTAACAGGAAAAAGCTAAAAATTTCAGAATTGCACCTTGCAATGTGGAGATATTACTGTTTGTGCATTTACAATATTCATTGATTTTTGCCATTGAAAAACATGTTTTTCATATACCAGAAATGTTTGAAGCTACTGACTGAATGAAAGGAGCTGGCATCTCACTCTCTTTGAATCTTCTTTATCATGCTAGGATTAACAGGAAAAAGCAAAAAATTTCAGAATTGCACCGTGCAATGTGGAGATATTACTGTTTGTGCATTTACAATATTCATTGATTTTTGCCATTGAAAAACATGTTTTTCATATACCAGAAATGTTTGAAGCTACTGACTGAATGAAAGGAGCTGGCATCTCACTCTCTTTGAATCTTCTTTATCATGCTAGGATTAGCAGGAAAAAGCAAAAAATTTCAGAATTGCACCGTGCAATGTGGAGATATTACTGTTTGTGCATTTACAATATTCATTGATTTTTGCCATTGAAAAACGTCCAGAAATGTTTGAAGCTACTGACTGAATGAAAGGAGCTGGCATCTCACTCTCTTTGAATCTTCTTTATCATGCTAGGATTAGCAGGAAAAAGCAAAAAATTTCAGAATTGCACCGTGCAATGTAGAGATATTACTGTTTGTGCATTTACAATATTCATTGATTTTTGCCATTGAAAAACATGTTTTTCATATACCAGAAATGTTTGAAGCTACTGACTGAATGAAAGGAGCTGGCATCTCACTCTCTTTGAATCTTCTTTATCATGCTAGGATTAACAGGAAAAAGCTAAAAATTTCAGAATTGCACCGTGCAATGTGGAGATATTACTGTTTGTGCATTTACAATATTCATTGATTTTTGCCATTGAAAAACATGTTTTTCATATACCAGAAATGTTTGAAGCTACTGACTGAATGAAAGGAGCTGGCATCTCACTCTCTTTGAATCTTCTTTATCATGCTAGGATTAGCAGGAAAAAGCAAAAAATTTCAGAATTGCACCTTGCAATGTGGAGATATTACTGTTTGTGCATTTACAATATTCATTGATTTTTGCCATTGAAAAACGTCCAGAAATGTTTGAAGCTACTGACTGAATGAAAGGAGCTGGCATCTCACTCTCTTTGAATCTTCTTTATCATGCTAGGATTAGCAGGAAAAAGCAAAAAATTTCAGAATTGCACCGTGCAATGTGGAGATATTACTGTTTGTGCATTTACAATATTCATTGATTTTTGCCATTGAAAAACATGTTTTTCATATACCAGAAATGTTTGAAGCTACTGACTGAATGAAAGGAGCTGGCATCTCACTCTCTTTGAATCTTCTTTATCATGCTAGGATTAGCAGGAAAAAGCAAAAAATTTCAGAATTGCACCTTGCAATGTGGAGATATTACTGTTTGTGCATTTACAATATTCATTGATTTTTGCCATTGAAAAACATGTTTTTCATATACCAGAAATGTTTGAAGCTACTGACTGAATGAAAGGAGCTGGCATCTCACTCTCTTTGAATCTTCTTTATCATGCTAGGATTAGCAGGAAAAAGCAAAAAATTTCAGAATTGCACCGTGCAATGTGGAGATATTACTGTTTGTGCATTTACAATATTCATTGATTTTTGCCATTGAAAAACATGTTTTTCATATACCAGAAATGTTTGAAGCTACTGACTGAATGAAAGGAGCTGGCATCTCACTCTCTTTGAATCTTCTTTATCATGCTAGGATTAGCAGGAAAAAGCTAAAAATTTCAGAATTGCACCTTGCAATGTGGAGATATTACTGTTTGTGCATTTACAATATTCATTGATTTTTGCCATTGAAAAACATGTTTTTCATATACCAGAAATGTTTGAAGCTACTGACTGAATGAAAGGAGCTGGCATCTCACTCTCTTTGAATCTTCTTTATCATGCTAGGATTAGCAGGAAAAAGCTAAAAATTTCAGAATTGCACCTTTCAATGTGGAGATATTACTGTTTGTGCATTTACAATATTCATTGATTTTTGCCATTGAAAAACGTCCAGAAATGTTTGAAGCTACTGACTGAATGAAAGGAGCTGGCATCTCACTCTCTTTGAATCTTCTTTATCATGCTAGGATTAGCAGGAAAAAGCTAAAAATTTCAGAATTGCACCGTGCAATGTGGAGATATTACTGTTTGTGCATTTACAATATTCATTGATTTTTGCCATTGAAAAACATGTTTTTCATATACCAGAAATGTTTGAAGCTACTGACTGAATGAAAGTAGCTGGCATCTCACTCTCTTTGAATCTTCTTTATCATGCTAGGATTAACAGGAAAAAGCTAAAAATTTCAGAATTGCACCTTGCAATGTGGAGATATTACTGTTTGTGCATTTACAATATTCATTGATTTTTGCCATTGAAAAACGTCCAGAAATGTTTGAAGCTACTGACTGAATGAAAGGAGCTGGCATCTCACTCTCTTTGAATCTTCTTTATCATGCTAGGATTAGCAGGAAAAAGCAAAAAATTTCAGAATTGCACCGTGCAATGTGGAGATATTACTGTTTGTGCATTTACAATATTCATTGATTTTTGCCATTGAAAAACATGTTTTTCATATACCAGAAATGTTTGAAGCTACTGACTGAATGAAAGGAGCTGGCATCTCACTCTCTTTGAATCTTCTTTATCATGCTAGGATTAGCAGGAAAAAGCAAAAAATTTCAGAATTGCACCTTGCAATGTGGAGATATTACTGTTTGTGCATTTACAATATTCATTGATTTTTGCCATTGAAAAACATGTTTTTCATATACCAGAAATGTTTGAAGCTACTGACTGAATGAAAGGAGCTGGCATCTCACTCTCTTTGAATCTTCTTTATCATGCTAGGATTAACAGGAAAAAGCTAAAAATTTCAGAAGTGCACCGTGCAATGTGGAGATATTACTGTTTGTGCATTTACAATATTCATTGATTTTTGCCATTGAAAAACGTCCAGAAATGTTTGAAGCTACTGACTGAATGAAAGGAGCTGGCATCTCACTCTCTTTGAATCTTCTTTATCATGCTAGGATTAGCAGGAAAAAGCAAAAAATTTCAGAATTGCACCGTGCAATGTGGAGATATTACTGTTTGTGCATTTACAATATTCATTGATTTTTGCCATTGAAAAACATGTTTTTCATATACCAGAAATGTTTGAAGCTACTGACTGAATGAAAGGAGCTGGCATCTCACTCTCTTTGAATCTTCTTTATCATGCTAGGATTAGCAGGAAAAAGCAAAAAATTTCAGAATTGCACCTTGCAATGTGGAGATATTACTGTTTGTGCATTTACAATATTCATTGATTTTTGCCATTGAAAAACATGTTTTTCATATACCAGAAATGTTTGAAGCTACTGACTGAATGAAAGGAGCTGGCATCTCACTCTCTTTGAATCTTCTTTATCATGCTAGGATTAGCAGGAAAAAGCAAAAAATTTCAGAATTGCATCGTGCAATGTGGAGATATTACTGTTTGTGCATTTACAATATTCATTGATTTTTGCCATTGAAAAACATGTTTTTCATATACCAGAAATGTTTGAAGCTACTGACTGAATGAAAGGAGCTGGCATCTCACTCTCTTTGAATCTTCTTTATCATGCTAGGATTAGCAGGAAAAAGCTAAAAATTTCAGAATTGCACCTTGCAATGTGGAGATATTACTGTTTGTGCATTTACAATATTCATTGATTTTTGCCATTGAAAAACATGTTTTTCATATACCAGAAATGTTTGAAGCTACTGACTGAATGAAAGGAGCTGGCATCTCACTCTCTTTGAATCTTCTTTATCATGCTAGGATTAGCAGGAAAAAGCTAAAAATTTCAGATTTGCACCTTGCAATGTGGAGATATTACTGTTTGTGCATTTACAATATTCATTGATTTTTGCCATTGAAAAACGTCCAGAAATGTTTGAAGCTACTGACTGAATGAAAGGAGCTGGCATCTCACTCTCTTTGAATCTTCTTTATCATGCTAGGATTAGCAGGAAAAAGCTAAAAATTTCAGAATTGCACCGTGCAATGTGGAGATATTACTGTTTGTGCATTTACAATATTCATTGATTTTTGCCATTGAAAAACATGTTTTTCATATACCAGAAATGTTTGAAGCTACTGACTGAATGAAAGGAGCTGGCATCTCACTCTCTTTGAATCTTCTTTATCATGCTAGGATTAACAGGAAAAAGCTAAAAATTTCAGAATTGCACCTTGCAATGTGGAGATATTACTGTTTGTGCATTTACAATATTCATTGATTTTTGCCATTGAAAAACGTCCAGAAATGTTTGAAGCTACTGACTGAATGAAAGGAGCTGGCATCTCACTCTCTTTGAATCTTCTTTATCATGCTAGGATTAGCAGGAAAAAGCAAAAAATTTCAGAATTGCACCGTGCAATGTGGAGATATTACTGTTTGTGCATTTACAATATTCATTGATTTTTGCCATTGAAAAACATGTTTTTCATATACCAGAAATGTTTGAAGCTACTGACTGAATGAAAGGAGCTGGCATCTCACTCTCTTTGAATCTTCTTTATCATGCTAGGATTAGCAGGAAAAAGCAAAAAATTTCAGAATTGCACCGTGCAATGTGGAGATATTACTGTTTGTGCATTTACAATATTCATTGATTTTTGCCATTGAAAAACATGTTTTTCATATACCAGAATTGTTTGAAGCTACTGACTGAATGAAAGGAGCTGGCATCTCACTCTCTTTGAATCTTCTTTATCATGCTAGGATTAACAGGAAAAAGCAAAAAATTTCAGAATTGCACCGTGCAATGTGGAGATATTACTGTTTGTGCATTTACAATATTCATTGATTTTTGCCATTGAAAAACATGTTTTTCATATACCAGAAATGTTTGAAGCTACTGACTGAATGAAAGGAGCTGGCATCTCACTCTCTTTGAATTTTCTTTATCATGCTAGGATTAACAGGAAAAAGCAAAAAATTTCAGAATTGCACCTTGCAATGTGGAGATATTACTGTTTGTGCATTTACAATATTCATTGATTTTTGCCATTGAAAAACATGTTTTTCATATACCAGAAATGTTTGAAGCTACTGACTGAATGAAAGGAGCTGGCATCTCACTCTCTTTGAATCTTCTTTATCATGCTAGGATTAACAGGAAAAAGCTAAAAATTTCAGAATTGCACCGTGCAATGTGGAGATATTACTGTTTGTGCATTTACAATATTCATTGATTTTTGCCATTGAAAAACATGTTTTTCATATACCAGAAATGTTTGAAGCTACTGACTGAATGAAAGGAGCTGGCATCTCACTCTCTTTGAATCTTCTTTATCATGCTAGGATTAACAGGAAAAAGCTAAAAATTTCAGAATTGCACCGTGCAATGTGGAGATATTACTGTTTGTGCATTTACAATATTCATTGATTTTTGCCATTGAAAAACATGTTTTTCATATACCAGAAATGTTTGAAGCTACTGACTGAATGAAAGGAGCTGGCATCTCACTCTCTTTGAATCTTCTTTATCATGCTAGGATTAGCAGGAAAAAGCAAAAAATTTCAGAATTGCACCTTGCAATGTGGAGATATTACTGTTTGTGCATTTACAATATTCATTGATTTTTGCCATTGAAAAACGTCCAGAAATGTTTGAAGCTACTGACTGAATGAAAGGAGCTGGCATCTCACTCTCTTTGAATCTTCTTTATCATGCTAGGATTAACAGGAAAAAGCTAAAAATTTCAGAATTGCACCTTGCAATGTGGAGATATTACTGTTTGTGCATTTACAATATTCATTGATTTTTGCCATTGAAAAACATGTTTTTCATATACCAGAAATGTTTGAAGCTACTGACTGAATGAAAGGAGCTGGCATCTCACTCTCTTTGAATCTTCTTTATCATGCTAGGATTAGCAGGAAAAAGCAAAAAATTACAGAATTGCACCTTGCAATGTGGAGATATTACTATTTGTGCATTTACAATATTCATTGATTTTTGCCATTGAAAAACATGTTTTTCATATACCAGAAATGTTTGAAGCTACTGACTGAATGAAAGGAGCTGGCATCTCACTCTCTTTGAATCTTCTTTATCATGCTAGGATTAACAGGAAAAAGCTAAAAATTTCAGAATTGCACCGTGCAATGTGGAGATATTACTGTTTGTGCATTTACAATATTCATTGATTTTTGCCATTGAAAAACATGTTTTTCATATACCAGAAATGTTTGAAGCTACTGACTGAATGAAAGGAGCTGGCATCTCACTCTCTTTGAATCTTCTTTATCATGCTAGGATTAACAGGAAAAAGCTAAAAATTTCAGAATTGCACCGTGCAATGTGGAGATATTACTGTTTGTGCATTTACAATATTCATTGATTTTTGCCATTGAAAAACATGTTTTTCATATACCAGAAATGTTTGAAGCTACTGACTGAATGAAAGGAGCTGGCATCTCACTCTCTTTGAATCTTCTTTATCATGCTAGGATTAGCAGGAAAAAGCAAAAAATTTCAGAATTGCACCGTGCAATGTGGAGATATTACTGTTTGTGCATTTACAATATTCATTGATTTTTGCCATTGAAAAACATGTTTTTCATATACCAGAAATGTTTGAAGCTACTGACTGAATGAAAGGAGCTGGCATCTCACTCTCTTTGAATCTTCTTTATCATGCTAGGATTAGCAGGAAAAAGCAAAAAATTTCAGAATTGCACCTTGCAATGTGGAGATATTACTGTTTGTGCATTTACAATATTCATTGATTTTTGCCATTGAAAAACATGTTTTTCATATACCAGAAATGTTTGAAGCTACTGACTGAATGAAAGGAGCTGGCATCTCACTCTCTTTGAATCTTCTTTATCATGCTAGGATTAACAGGAAAAAGCTAAAAATTTCAGAATTGCACCTTGCAATGTGGAGATATTACTGTTTGTGCATTTACAATATTCATTGATTTTTGCCATTGAAAAACATGTTTTTCATATACCAGAAATGTTTGAAGCTACTGACTGAATGAAAGGAGCTGGCATCTCACTCTCTTTGAATCTTCTTTATCATGCTAGGATTAGCAGGAAAAAGCTAAAAATTTCAGAATTGCACCGTGCAATGTGGAGATATTACTGTTTGTGCATTTACAATATTCATTGATTTTTGCCATTGAAAAACATGTTTTTCATATACCAGAAATGTTTGAAGCTACTGACTGAATGAAAGGAGCTGGCATCTCACTCTCTTTGAATCTTCTTTATCATGCTAGGATTAGCAGGAAAAAGCAAAAAATTTCAGAATTGCACCTTGCAATGTGGAGATATTACTGTTTGTGCATTTACAATATTCATTGATTTTTGCCATTGAAAAACGTCCAGAAATGTTTGAAGCTACTGACTGAATGAAAGGAGCTGGCATCTCACTCTCTTTGAATCTTCTTTATCATGCTAGGATTAGCAGGAAAAAGCTAAAAATTTCAGAATTGCACCGTGCAATGTGGAGATATTACTGTTTGTGCATTTACAATATTCATTGATTTTTGCCATTGAAAAACATGTTTTTCATATACCAGAAATGTTTGAAGCTACTGACTGAATGAAAGGAGCTGGCATCTCACTCTCTTTGAATCTTCTTTATCATGCTAGGATTAACAGGAAAAAGCTAAAAATTTCAGAATTGCACCTTGCAATGTGGAGATATTACTGTTTGTGCATTTACAATATTCATTGATTTTTGCCATTGAAAAACGTCCAGAAATGTTTGAAGCTACTGACTGAATGAAAGGAGCTGGCATCTCACTCTCTTTGAATCTTCTTTATCATGCTAGGATTAGCAGGAAAAAGCAAAAAATTTCAGAATTGCACCGTGCAATGTGGAGATATTACTGTTTGTGCATTTACAATATTCATTGATTTTTGCCATTGAAAAACATGTTTTTCATATACCAGAAATGTTTGAAGCTACTGACTGAATGAAAGGAGCTGGCATCTCACTCTCTTTGAATCTTCTTTATCATGCTAGGATTAGCAGGAAAAAGCAAAAAATTTCAGAATTGCACCGTGCAATGTGGAGATATTACTGTTTGTGCATTTACAATATTCATTGATTTTTGCCATTGAAAAACATGTTTTTCATATACCAGAAATGTTTGAAGCTACTGACTGAATGAAAGGAGCTGGCATCTCACTCTCTTTGAATCTTCTTTATCATGCTAGGATTAACAGGAAAAAGCAAAAAATTTCAGAATTGCACCGTGCAATGTGGAGATATTACTGTTTGTGCATTTACAATATTCATTGATTTTTGCCATTGAAAAACATGTTTTTCATATACCAGAAATGTTTGAAGCTACTGACTGAATGAAAGGAGCTGGCATCTCACTCTCTTTGAATCTTCTTTATCATGCTAGGATTAACAGGAAAAAGCAAAAAATTTCAGAATTGCACCTTGCAATGTGGAGATATTACTGTTTGTGCATTTACAATATTCATTGATTTTTGCCATTGAAAAACATGTTTTTCATATACCAGAAATGTTTGAAGCTACTGACTGAATGAAAGGAGCTGGCATCTCACTCTCTTTGAATCTTCTTTATCATGCTAGGATTAACAGGAAAAAGCTAAAAATTTCAGAATTGCACCGTGCAATGTGGAGATATTACTGTTTGTGCATTTACAATATTCATTGATTTTTGCCATTGAAAAACATGTTTTTCATATACCAGAAATGTTTGAAGCTACTGACTGAATGAAAGGAGCTGGCATCTCACTCTCTTTGAATCTTCTTTATCATGCTAGGATTAACAGGAAAAAGCTAAAAATTTCAGAATTGCACCGTGCAATGTGGAGATATTACTGTTTGTGCATTTACAATATTCATTGATTTTTGCCATTGAAAAACATGTTTTTCATATACCAGAAATGTTTGAAGCTACTGACTGAATGAAAGGAGCTGGCATCTCACTCTCTTTGAATCTTCTTTATCATGCTAGGATTAGCAGGAAAAAGCAAAAAATTTCAGAATTGCACCTTGCAATGTGGAGATATTACTGTTTGTGCATTTACAATATTCATTGATTTTTGCCATTGAAAAACGTCCAGAAATGTTTGAAGCTACTGACTGAATGAAAGGAGCTGGCATCTCACTCTCTTTGAATCTTCTTTATCATGCTAGGATTAACAGGAAAAAGCTAAAAATTTCAGAATTGCACCTTGCAATGTGGAGATATTACTGTTTGTGCATTTACAATATTCATTGATTTTTGCCATTGAAAAACATGTTTTTCATATACCAGAAATGTTTGAAGCTACTGACTGAATGAAAGGAGCTGGCATCTCACTCTCTTTGAATCTTCTTTATCATGCTAGGATTAGCAGGAAAAAGCAAAAAATTACAGAATTGCACCTTGCAATGTGGAGATATTACTATTTGTGCATTTACAATATTCATTGATTTTTGCCATTGAAAAACATGTTTTTCATATACCAGAAATGTTTGAAGCTACTGACTGAATGAAAGGAGCTGGCATCTCACTCTCTTTGAATCTTCTTTATCATGCTAGGATTAACAGGAAAAAGCTAAAAATTTCAGAATTGCACCGTGCAATGTGGAGATATTACTGTTTGTGCATTTACAATATTCATTGATTTTTGCCATTGAAAAACATGTTTTTCATATACCAGAAATGTTTGAAGCTACTGACTGAATGAAAGGAGCTGGCATCTCACTCTCTTTGAATCTTCTTTATCATGCTAGGATTAACAGGAAAAAGCTAAAAATTTCAGAATTGCACCGTGCAATGTGGAGATATTACTGTTTGTGCATTTACAATATTCATTGATTTTTGCCATTGAAAAACATGTTTTTCATATACCAGAAATGTTTGAAGCTACTGACTGAATGAAAGGAGCTGGCATCTCACTCTCTTTGAATCTTCTTTATCATGCTAGGATTAGCAGGAAAAAGCAAAAAATTTCAGAATTGCAAAGTGCAATGTGGAGATATTACTGTTTGTGCATTTACAATATTCATTGATTTTTGCCATTGAAAAACATGTTTTTCATATACCAGAAATGTTTGAAGCTACTGACTGAATGAAAGGAGCTGGCATCTCACTCTCTTTGAATCTTCTTTATCATGCTAGGATTAGCAGGAAAAAGCAAAAAATTTCAGAATTGCACCTTGCAATGTGGAGATATTACTGTTTGTGCATTTACAATATTCATTGATTTTTGCCATTGAAAAACGTCCAGAAATGTTTGAAGCTACTGACTGAATGAAAGGAGCTGGCATCTCACTCTCTTTGAATCTTCTTTATCATGCTAGGATTAGCAGGAAAAAGCTAAAAATTTCAGAATTGCACCGTGCAATGTGGAGATATTACTGTTTGTGCATTTACAATATTCATTGATTTTTGCCATTGAAAAACATGTTTTTCATATACCAGAAATGTTTGAAGCTACTGACTGAATGAAAGGAGCTGGCATCTCACTCTCTTTGAATCTTCTTTATCATGCTAGGATTAACAGGAAAAAGCTAAAAATTTCAGAATTGCACCTTGCAATGTGGAGATATTACTGTTTGTGCATTTACAATATTCATTGATTTTTGCCATTGAAAAACGTCCAGAAATGTTTGAAGCTACTGACTGAATGAAAGGAGCTGGCATCTCACTCTCTTTGAATCTTCTTTATCATGCTAGGATTAGCAGGAAAAAGCAAAAAATTTCAGAATTGCACCGTGCAATGTGGAGATATTACTGTTTGTGCATTTACAATATTCATTGATTTTTGCCATTGAAAAACATGTTTTTCATATACCAGAAATGTTTGAAGCTCTGACTGAATGAAAGGAGCTGGCATCTCACTCTCTTTGAATCTTCTTTATCATGCTAGGATTAGCAGGAAAAAGCAAAAAATTTCAGAATTGCACCGTGCAATGTGGAGATATTACTGTTTGTGCATTTACAATATTCATTGATTTTTGCCATTGAAAAACATGTTTTTCATATACCAGAAATGTTTGAAGCTACTGACTGAATGAAAGGAGCTGGCATCTCACTCTCTTTGAATCTTCTTTATCATGCTAGGATTAACAGGAAAAAGCAAAAAATTTCAGAATTGCACCGTGCAATGTGGAGATATTACTGTTTGTGCATTTACAATATTCATTGATTTTTGCCATTGAAAAACATGTTTTTCATATACCAGAAATGTTTGAAGCTACTGACTGAATGAAAGGAGCTGGCATCTCACTCTCTTTGAATCTTCTTTATCATGCTAGGATTAACAGGAAAAAGCAAAAAATTTCAGAATTGCACCTTGCAATGTGGAGATATTACTGTTTGTGCATTTACAATATTCATTGATTTTTGCCATGAAAAACATGTTTTTCATATACCAGAAATGTTTGAAGCTACTGACTGAATGAAAGGAGCTGGCATCTCACTCTCTTTGAATCTTCTTTATCATGCTAGGATTAACAGGAAAAAGCTAAAAATTTCAGAATTGCACCGTGCAATGTGGAGATATTACTGTTTGTGCATTTACAATATTCATTGATTTTTGCCATTGAAAAACATGTTTTTCATATACCAGAAATGTTTGAAGCTACTGACTGAATGAAAGGAGCTGGCATCTCACTCTCTTTGAATCTTCTTTATCATGCTAGGATTAACAGGAAAAAGCTAAAAATTTCAGAATTGCACCGTGCAATGTGGAGATATTACTGTTTGTGCATTTACAATATTCATTGATTTTTGCCATTGAAAAACATGTTTTTCATATACCAGAAATGTTTGAAGCTACTGACTGAATGAAAGGAGCTGGCATCTCACTCTCTTTGAATCTTCTTTATCATGCTAGGATTAGCAGGAAAAAGCAAAAAATTTCAGAATTGCACCTTGCAATGTGGAGATATTACTGTTTGTGCATTTACAATATTCATTGATTTTTGCCATTGAAAAACAGTTTTCACCAGAAATGTTTGAAGCTACTGACTGAATGAAAGGAGCTGGCATCTCACTCTCTTTGAATCTTCTTTATCATGCTAGGATTAACAGGAAAAAGCTAAAAATTTCAGAATTGCACCTTGCAATGTGGAGATATTACTGTTTGTGCATTTACAATATTCATTGATTTTTGCCATTGAAAAACATGTTTTTCATATACCAGAAATGTTTGAAGCTACTGACTGAATGAAAGGAGCTGGCATCTCACTCTCTTTGAATCTTCTTTATCATGCTAGGATTAGCAGGAAAAAGCAAAAAATTACAGAATTGCACCTTGCAATGTGGAGATATTACTATTTGTGCATTTACAATATTCATTGATTTTTGCCATTGAAAAACATGTTTTTCATATACCAGAAATGTTTGAAGCTACTGACTGAATGAAAGGAGCTGGCATCTCACTCTCTTTGAATCTTCTTTATCATGCTAGGATTAACAGGAAAAAGCTAAAAATTTCAGAATTGCACCGTGCAATGTGGAGATATTACTGTTTGTGCATTTACAATATTCATTGATTTTTGCCATTGAAAAACATGTTTTTCATATACCAGAAATGTTTGAAGCTACTGACTGAATGAAAGGAGCTGGCATCTCACTCTCTTTGAATCTTCTTTATCATGCTAGGATTAACAGGAAAAAGCTAAAAATTTCAGAATTGCACCGTGCAATGTGGAGATATTACTGTTTGTGCATTTACAATATTCATTGATTTTTGCCATTGAAAAACATGTTTTTCATATACCAGAAATGTTTGAAGCTACTGACTGAATGAAAGGAGCTGGCATCTCACTCTCTTTGAATCTTCTTTATCATGCTAGGATTAGCAGGAAAAAGCAAAAAATTTCAGAATTGCACCGTGCAATGTGGAGATATTACTGTTTGTGCATTTACAATATTCATTGATTTTTGCCATTGAAAAACATGTTTTTCATATACCAGAAATGTTTGAAGCTACTGACTGAATGAAAGGAGCTGGCATCTCACTCTCTTTGAATCTTCTTTATCATGCTAGGATTAGCAGGAAAAAGCAAAAAATTTCAGAATTGCACCTTGCAATGTGGAGATATTACTGTTTGTGCATTTACAATATTCATTGATTTTTGCCATTGAAAAACATGTTTTTCATATACCAGAAATGTTTGAAGCTACTGACTGAATGAAAGGAGCTGGCATCTCACTCTCTTTGAATCTTCTTTATCATGCTAGGATTAACAGGAAAAAGCTAAAAATTTCAGAATTGCACCTTGCAATGTGGAGATATTACTGTTTGTGCATTTACAATATTCATTGATTTTTGCCATTGAAAAACATGTTTTTCATATACCAGAAATGTTTGAAGCTACTGACTGAATGAAAGGAGCTGGCATCTCACTCTCTTTGAATCTTCTTTATCATGCTAGGATTAGCAGGAAAAAGCTAAAAATTTCAGAATTGCACCGTGCAATGTGGAGATATTACTGTTTGTGCATTTACAATATTCATTGATTTTTGCCATTGAAAAACATGTTTTTCATATACCAGAAATGTTTGAAGCTACTGACTGAATGAAAGGAGCTGGCATCTCACTCTCTTTGAATCTTCTTTATCATGCTAGGATTAGCAGGAAAAAGCAAAAAATTTCAGAATTGCACCTTGCAATGTGGAGATATTACTGTTTGTGCATTTACAATATTCATTGATTTTTGCCATTGAAAAACATGTTTTTCATATACCAGAAATGTTTGAAGCTACTGACTGAATGAAAGGAGCTGGCATCTCACTCTCTTTGAATCTTCTTTATCATGCTAGGATTAGCAGGAAAAAGCAAAAAATTTCAGAATTGCACCTTGCAATGTGGAGATATTACTGTTTGTGCATTTACAATATTCATTGATTTTTGCCATTGAAAAACATGTTTTTCATATACCAGAAATGTTTGAAGCTACTGACTGAATGAAAGGAGCTGGCATCTCACTCTCTTTGAATCTTCTTTATCATGCTAGGATTAACAGGAAAAAGCTAAAAATTTCAGAATTGCACCGTGCAATGTGGAGATATTACTGTTTGTGCATTTACAATATTCATTGATTTTTGCCATTGAAAAACATGTTTTTCATATACCAGAAATGTTTGAAGCTACTGACTGAATGAAAGGAGCTGGCATCTCACTCTCTTTGAATCTTCTTTATCATGCTAGGATTAACAGGAAAAAGCTAAAAATTTCAGAATTGCACCGTGCAATGTGGAGATATTACTGTTTGTGCATTTACAATATTCATTGATTTTTGCCATTGAAAAACATGTTTTTCATATACCAGAAATGTTTGAAGCTACTGACTGAATGAAAGGAGCTGGCATCTCACTCTCTTTGAATCTTCTTTATCATGCTAGGATTAGCAGGAAAAAGCAAAAAATTTCAGAATTGCACCGTGCAATGTGGAGATATTACTGTTTGTGCATTTACAATATTCATTGATTTTTGCCATTGAAAAACATGTTTTTCATATACCAGAAATGTTTGAAGCTACTGACTGAATGAAAGGAGCTGGCATCTCACTCTCTTTGAATCTTCTTTATCATGCTAGGATTAGCAGGAAAAAGCAAAAAATTTCAGAATTGCACCTTGCAATGTGGAGATATTACTGTTTGTGCATTTACAATATTCATTGATTTTTGCCATTGAAAAACATGTTTTTCATATACCAGAAATGTTTGAAGCTACTGACTGAATGAAAGGAGCTGGCATCTCACTCTCTTTGAATCTTCTTTATCATGCTAGGATTAGCAGGAAAAAGCTAAAAATTTCAGAATTGCACCGTGCAATGTGGAGATATTACTGTTTGTGCATTTACAATATTCATTGATTTTTGCCATTGAAAAACATGTTTTTCATATACCAGAAATGTTTGAAGCTACTGACTGAATGAAAGGAGCTGGCATCTCACTCTCTTTGAATCTTCTTTATCATGCTAGGATTAGCAGGAAAAAGCAAAAAATTTCAGAATTGCACCTTGCAATGTGGAGATATTACTGTTTGTGCATTTACAATATTCATTGATTTTTGCCATTGAAAAACATGTTTTTCATATACCAGAAATGTTTGAAGCTACTGACTGAATGAAAGGAGCTGGCATCTCACTCTCTTTGAATCTTCTTTATCATGCTAGGATTAGCAGGAAAAAGCAAAAAATTTCAGAATTGCACCTTGCAATGTGGAGATATTACTGTTTGTGCATTTACAATATTCATTGATTTTTGCCATTGAAAAACATGTTTTTCATATACCAGAAATGTTTGAAGCTACTGACTGAATGAAAGGAGCTGGCATCTCACTCTCTTTGAATCTTCTTTATCATGCTAGGATTAACAGGAAAAAGCTAAAAATTTCAGAATTGCACCGTGCAATGTGGAGATATTACTGTTTGTGCATTTACAATATTCATTGATTTTTGCCATTGAAAAACGTCCAGAAATGTTTGAAGCTACTGACTGAATGAAAGGAGCTGGCATCTCACTCTCTTTGAATCTTCTTTATCATGCTAGGATTAGCAGGAAAAAGCAAAAAATTTCAGAATTGCACCTTGCAATGTGGAGATATTACTGTTTGTGCATTTACAATATTCATTGATTTTTGCCATTGAAAAACATGTTTTTCATATACCAGAAATGTTTGAAGCTACTGACTGAATGAAAGGAGCTGGCATCTCACTCTCTTTGAATCTTCTTTATCATGCTAGGATTAACAGGAAAAAGCAAAAAATTTCAGAATTGCACCGTGCAATGTGGAGATATTTCTGTTTGTGCATTTACAATATTCATTGATTTTTGCCATTGAAAAACGTCCAGAAATGTTTGAAGCTACTGACTGAATGAAAGGAGCTGGCATCTCACTCTCTTTGAATCTTCTTTATCATGCTAGGATTAACAGGAAAAAGCTAAAAATTTCAGAATTGCACCGTGCAATGTGGAGATATTACTGTTTGTGCATTTACAATATTCATTGATTTTTGCCATTGAAAAACATGTTTTTCATATACCAGAAATGTTTGAAGCTACTGACTGAATGAAAGGAGCTGGCATCTCACTCTCTTTGAATCTTCTTTATCATGCTAGGATTAGCAGGAAAAAGCAAAAAATTTCAGAATTGCACCGTGCAATGTGGAGATATTACTGTTTGTGCATTTACAATATTCATTGATTTTTGCCATTGAAAAACATGTTTTTCATATACCAGAAATGTTTGAAGCTACTGACTGAATGAAAGGAGCTGGCATCTCACTCTCTTTGAATCTTCTTTATCATGCTAGGATTAGCAGGAAAAAGCAAAAAATTTCAGAATTGCACCTTGCAATGTGGAGATATTACTGTTTGTGCATTTACAATATTCATTGATTTTTGCCATTGAAATCATGTTTTTCATATACCAGAAATGTTTGAAGCTACTGACTGAATGAAAGGAGCTGGCATCTCACTCTCTTTGAATCTTCTTTATCATGCTAGGATTAACAGGAAAAAGCTAAAAATTTCAGAATTGCACCTTGCAATGTGGAGATATTACTGTTTGTGCATTTACAATATTCATTGATTTTTGCCATTGAAAAACATGTTTTTCATATACCAGAAATGTTTGAAGCTACTGACTGAATGAAAGGAGCTGGCATCTCACTCTCTTTGAATCTTCTTTATCATGCTAGGATTAGCAGGAAAAAGCTAAAAATTTCAGAATTGCACCGTGCAATGTGGAGATATTACTGTTTGTGCATTTACAATATTCATTGATTTTTGCCATTGAAAAACATGTTTTTCATATACCAGAAATGTTTGAAGCTACTGACTGAATGAAAGGAGCTGGCATCTCACTCTCTTTGAATCTTCTTTATCATGCTAGGATTAGCAGGAAAAAGCAAAAAATTTCAGAATTGCACCGTGCAATGTGGAGATATTACTGTTTGTGCATTTACAATATTCATTGATTTTTGCCATTGAAAAACATGTTTTTCATATACCAGAAATGTTTGAAGCTACTGACTGAATGAAAGGAGCTGGCATCTCACTCTCTTTGAATCTTCTTTATCATGCTAGGATTAACAGGAAAAAGCAAAAAATTTCAGAATTGCACCGTGCAATGTGGAGATATTACTGTTTGTGCATTTACAATATTCATTGATTTTTGCCATTGAAAAACGTCCAGAAATGTTTGAAGCTACTGACTGAATGAAAGGAGCTGGCATCTCACTCTCTTTGAATCTTCTTTATCATGCTAGGATTAGCAGGAAAAAGCAAAAAATTTCAGAATTGCACCTTGCAATGTGGAGATATTACTGTTTGTGCATTTACAATATTCATTGATTTTTGCCATTGAAAAACATGTTTTTCATATACCAGAAATGTTTGAAGCTACTGACTGAATGAAAGGAGCTGGCATCTCACTCTCTTTGAATCTTCTTTATCATGCTAGGATTAACAGGAAAAAGCAAAAAATTTCAGAATTGCACCGTGCAATGTGGAGATATTACTGTTTGTGCATTTACAATATTCATTGATTTTTGCCATTGAAAAACGTCCAGAAATGTTTGAAGCTACTGACTGAATGAAAGGAGCTGGCATCTCACTCTCTTTGAATCTTCTTTATCATGCTAGGATTAACAGGAAAAAGCTAAAAATTTCAGAATTGCACCTTGCAATGTGGAGATATTACTGTTTGTGCATTTACAATATTCATTGATTTTTGCCATTGAAAAACATGTTTTTCATATACCAGAAATGTTTGAAGCTACTGACTGAATGAAAGGAGCTGGCATCTCACTCTCTTTGAATCTTCTTTATCATGCTAGGATTAACAGGAAAAAGCTAAAAATTTCAGAATTGCACCTTGCAATGTGGAGATATTACTGTTTGTGCATTTACAATATTCATTGATTTTTGCCATTGAAAAACATGTTTTTCATATACCAGAAATGTTTGAAGCTACTGACTGAATGAAAGGAGCTGGCATCTCACTCTCTTTGAATCTTCTTTATCATGCTAGGATTAGCAGGAAAAAGCAAAAAATTTCAGAATTGCACCATGCAATGTGGAGATATTACTGTTTGTGCATTTACAATATTCATTGATTTTTGCCATTGAAAAACATGTTTTTCATATACCAGAAATGTTTGAAGCTACTGACTGAATGAAAGGAGCTGGCATCTCACTCTCTTTGAATCTTCTTTATCATGCTAGGATTAGCAGGAAAAAGCAAAAAATTTCAGAATTGCACCGTGCAATGTGGAGATATTACTGTTTGTGCATTTACAATATTCATTGATTTTTGCCATTGAAAAACATGTTTTTCATATACCAGAAATGTTTGAAGCTACTGACTGAATGAAAGGAGCTGGCATCTCACTCTCTTTGAATCTTCTTTATCATGCTAGGATTAGCAGGAAAAAGCAAAAAATTTCAGAATTGCACCGTGCAATGTGGAGATATTACTGTTTGTGCATTTACAATATTCATTGATTTTTGCCATTGAAAAACATGTTTTTCATATACCAGAAATGTTTGAAGCTACTGACTGAATGAAAGGAGCTGGCATCTCACTCTCTTTGAATCTTCTTTATCATGCTAGGATTAGCAGGAAAAAGCAAAAAATTTCAGAATTGCACCGTGCAATGTGGAGATATTACTGTTTGTGCATTTACAATATTCATTGATTTTTGCCATTGAAAAACATGTTTTTCATATACCAGAAATGTTTGAAGCTACTGACTGAATGAAAGGAGCTGGCATCTCACTCTCTTTGAATCATCTTTATCATGCTAGGATTAGCAGGAAAAAGCAAAAAATTTCAGAATTGCACCGTGCAATGTGGAGATATTACTGTTTGTGCATTTACAATATTCATTGATTTTTGCCATTGAAAAACATGTTTTTCATATACCAGAAATGTTTGAAGCTACTGACTGAATGAAAGGAGCTGGCATCTCACTCTCTTTGAATCTTCTTTATCATGCTAGGATTAGCAGGAAAAAGCAAAAAATTTCAGAATTGCACCTTGCAATGTGGAGATATTACTGTTTGTGCATTTACAATATTCATTGATTTTTGCCATTGAAAAACATGTTTTTCATATACCAGAAATGTTTGAAGCTACTGACTGAATGAAAGGAGCTGGCATCTCACTCTCTTTGAATCTTCTTTATCATGCTAGGATTAACAGGAAAAAGCTAAAAATTTCAGAATTGCACCGTGCAATGTGGAGATATTACTGTTTGTGCATTTACAATATTCATTGATTTTTGCCATTGAAAAACGTCCAGAAATGTTTGAAGCTACTGACTGAATGAAAGGAGCTGGCATCTCACTCTCTTTGAATCTTCTTTATCATGCTAGGATTAGCAGGAAAAAGCAAAAAATTTCAGAATTGCACCTTGCAATGTGGAGATATTACTGTTTGTGCATTTACAATATTCATTGATTTTTGCCATTGAAAAACATGTTTTTCATATACCAGAAATGTTTGAAGCTACTGACTGAATGAAAGGAGCTGGCATCTCACTCTCTTTGAATCTTCTTTATCATGCTAGGATTAACAGGAAAAAGCAAAAAATTTCAGAATTGCACCGTGCAATGTGGAGATATTACTGTTTGTGCATTTACAATATTCATTGATTTTTGCCATTGAAAAACGTCCAGAAATGTTTGAAGCTACTGACTGAATGAAAGGAGCTGGCATCTCACTCTCTTTGAATCTTCTTTATCATGCTAGGATTAACAGGAAAAAGCTAAAAATTTCAGAATTGCACCTTGCAATGTGGAGATATTACTGTTTGTGCATTTACAATATTCATTGATTTTTGCCATTGAAAAACATGTTTTTCATATACCAGAAATGTTTGAAGCTACTGACTGAATGAAAGGAGCTGGCATCTCACTCTCTTTGAATCTTCTTTATCATGCTAGGATTAACAGGAAAAAGCTAAAAATTTCAGAATTGCACCTTGCAATGTGGAGATATTACTGTTTGTGCATTTACAATATTCATTGATTTTTGCCATTGAAAAACATGTTTTTCATATACCAGAAATGTTTGAAGCTACTGACTGAATGAAAGGAGCTGGCATCTCACTCTCTTTGAATCTTCTTTATCATGCTAGGATTAGCAGGAAAAAGCAAAAAATTTCAGAATTGCACCGTGCAATGTGGAGATATTACTGTTTGTGCATTTACAATATTCATTGATTTTTGCCATTGAAAAACATGTTTTTCATATACCAGAAATGTTTGAAGCTACTGACTGAATGAAAGGAGCTGGCATCTCACTCTCTTTGAATCTTCTTTATCATGCTAGGATTAGCAGGAAAAAGCAAAAAATTTCAGAATTGCACCGTGCAATGTGGAGATATTACTGTTTGTGCATTTACAATATTCATTGATTTTTGCCATTGAAAAACATGTTTTTCATATACCAGAAATGTTTGAAGCTACTGACTGAATGAAAGGAGCTGGCATCTCACTCTCTTTGAATCTTCTTTATCATGCTAGGATTAGCAGGAAAAAGCAAAAAATTTCAGAATTGCACCGTGCAATGTGGAGATATTACTGTTTGTGCATTTACAATATTCATTGATTTTTGCCATTGAAAAACATGTTTTTCATATACCAGAAATGTTTGAAGCTACTGACTGAATGAAAGGAGCTGGCATCTCACTCTCTTTGAATCTTCTTTATCATGCTAGGATTAGCAGGAAAAAGCAAAAAATTTCAGAATTGCACCTTGCAATGTGGAGATATTACTGTTTGTGCATTTACAATATTCATTGATTTTTGCCATTGAAAAACATGTTTTTCATATACCAGAAATGTTTGAAGCTACTGACTGAATGAAAGGAGCTGGCATCTCACTCTCTTTGAATCTTCTTTATCATGCTAGGATTAGCAGGAAAAAGCAAAAAATTTCAGAATTGCACCTTGCAATGTGGAGATATTACTGTTTGTGCATTTACAATATTCATTGATTTTTGCCATTGAAAAACATGTTTTTCATATACCAGAAATGTTTGAAGCTACTGACTGAATGAAAGGAGCTGGCATCTCACTCTCTTTGAATCTTCTTTATCATGCTAGGATTAGCAGGAAAAAGCAAAAAATTTCAGAATTGCACCTTGCAATGTGGAGATATTACTGTTTGTGCATTTACAATATTCATTGATTTTTGCCATTGAAAAACGTCCAGAAATGTTTGAAGCTACTGACTGAATGAAAGGAGCTGGCATCTCACTCTCTTTGAATCTTCTTTATCATGCTAGGATTAACAGGAAAAAGCTAAAAATTTCAGAATTGCACCTTGCAATGTGGAGATATTACTGTTTGTGCATTTACAATATTCATTGATTTTTGCCATTGAAAAACATGTTTTTCATATACCAGAAATGTTTGAAGCTACTGACTGAATGAAAGGAGCTGGCATCTCACTCTCTTTGAATCTTCTTTATCATGCTAGGATTAACAGGAAAAAGCAAAAAATTTCAGAATTGCACCGTGCAATGTGGAGATATTACTGTTTGTGCATTTACAATATTCATTGATTTTTGCCATTGAAAAACATGTTTTTCATATACCAGAAATGTTTGAAGCTACTGACTGAATGAAAGGAGCTGGCATCTCACTCTCTTTGAATCTTCTTTATCATGCTAGGATTAACAGGAAAAAGCTAAAAATTTCAGAATTGCACCGTGCAATGTGGAGATATTACTGTTTGTGCATTTACAATATTCATTGATTTTTGCCATTGAAAAACATGTTTTTCATATACCAGAAATGTTTGAAGCTACTGACTGAATGAAAGGAGCTGGCATCTCACTCTCTTTGAATCTTCTTTATCATGCTAGGATTAGCAGGAAAAAGCAAAAAATTTCAGAATTGCACCTTGCAATGTGGAGATATTACTGTTTGTGCATTTACAATATTCATTGATTTTTGCCATTGAAAAACGTCCAGAAATGTTTGAAGCTACTGACTGAATGAAAGGAGCTGGCATCTCACTCTCTTTGAATCTTCTTTATCATGCTAGGATTAGCAGGAAAAAGCAAAAAATTTCAGAATTGCACCGTGCAATGTGGAGATATTACTGTTTGTGCATTTACAATATTCATTGATTTTTGCCATTGAAAAACGTCCAGAAATGTTTGAAGCTACTGACTGAATGAAAGGAGCTGGCATCTCACTCTCTTTGAATCTTCTTTATCATGCTAGGATTAGCAGGAAAAAGCAAAAAATTTCAGAATTGCACCTTGCAATGTGGAGATATTACTGTTTGTGCATTTACAATATTCATTGATTTTTGCCATTGAAAAACATGTTTTTCATATACCAGAAATGTTTGAAGCTACTGACTGAATGAAAGGAGCTGGCATCTCACTCTCTTTGAATCTTCTTTATCATGCTAGGATTAACAGGAAAAAGCAAAAAATTTCAGAATTGCACCGTGCAATGTGGAGATATTACTGTTTGTGCATTTACAATATTCATTGATTTTTGCCATTGAAAAACGTCCAGAAATGTTTGAAGCTACTGACTGAATGAAAGGAGCTGGCATCTCACTCTCTTTGAATCTTCTTTATCATGCTAGGATTAGCAGGAAAAAGCAAAAAATTTCAGAATTGCACCGTGCAATGTGGAGATATTACTGTTTGTGCATTTACAATATTCATTGGTTTTTGCCATTGAAAAACATGTTTTTCATATACCAGAAATGTTTGAAGCTACTGACTGAATGAAAGGAGCTGGCATCTCACTCTCTTTGAATCTTCTTTATCATGCTAGGATTAACAGGAAAAAGCAAAAAATTTCAGAATTGCACCGTGCAATGTGGAGATATTACTGTTTGTGCATTTACAATATTCATTGATTTTTGCCATTGAAAAACATGTTTTTCATATACCAGAAATGTTTGAAGCTACTGACTGAATGAAAGGAGCTGGCATCTCACTCTCTTTGAATCTTCTTTATCATGCTAGGATTAGCAGGAAAAAGCAAAAAATTTCAGAATTGCACCTTGCAATGTGGAGATATTACTGTTTGTGCATTTACAATATTCATTGATTTTTGCCATTGAAAAACATGTTTTTCATATACCAGAAATGTTTGAAGCTACTGACTGAATGAAAGGAGCTGGCATCTCACTCTCTTTGAATCTTCTTTATCATGCTAGGATTAACAGGAAAAAGCTAAAAATTTCAGAATTGCACCGTGCAATGTGGAGATATTACTGTTTGTGCATTTACAATATTCATTGATTTTTGCCATTGAAAAACGTCCAGAAATGTTTGAAGCTACTGACTGAATGAAAGGAGCTGGCATCTCACTCTCTTTGAATCTTCTTTATCATGCTAGGATTAGCAGGAAAAAGCAAAAAATTTCAGAATTGCACCTTGCAATGTGGAGATATTACTGTTTGTGCATTTACAATATTCATTGATTTTTGCCATTGAAAAACATGTTTTTCATATACCAGAAATGTTTGAAGCTACTGACTGAATGAAAGGAGCTGGCATCTCACTCTCTTTGAATCTTCTTTATCATGCTAGGATTAACAGGAAAAAGCAAAAAATTTCAGAATTGCACCGTGCAATGTGGAGATATTACTGTTTGTGCATTTACAATATTCATTGATTTTTGCCATTGAAAAACGTCCAGAAATGTTTGAAGCTACTGACTGAATGAAAGGAGCTGGCATCTCACTCTCTTTGAATCTTCTTTATCATGCTAGGATTAGCAGGAAAAAGCAAAAAATTTCAGAATTGCACCTTGCAATGTGGAGATATTACTGTTTGTGCATTTACAATATTCATTGATTTTTGCCATTGAAAAACATGTTTTTCATATACCAGAAATGTTTGAAGCTACTGACTGAATGAAAGGAGCTGGCATCTCACTCTCTTTGAATCTTCTTTATCATGCTAGGATTAACAGGAAAAAGCAAAAAATTTCAGAATTGCACCGTGCAATGTGGAGATATTACTGTTTGTGCATTTACAATATTCATTGATTTTTGCCATTGAAAAACGTCCAGAAATGTTTGAAGCTACTGACTGAATGAAAGGAGCTGGCATCTCACTCTCTTTGAATCTTCTTTATCATGCTAGGATTAGCAGGAAAAAGCTAAAAATTTCAGAATTGCACCTTGCAATGTGGAGATATTACTGTTTGTGCATTTACAATATTCATTGATTTTTGCCATTGAAAAACATGTTTTTCATATACCAGAAATGTTTGAAGCTACTGACTGAATGAAAGGAGCTGGCATCTCACTCTCTTTGAATCTTCTTTATCATGCTAGGATTAGCAGGAAAAAGCTAAAAATTTCAGAATTGCACCGTGCAATGTGGAGATATTACTGTTTGTGCATTTACAATATTCATTGATTTTTGCCATTGAAAAACATGTTTTTCATATACCAGAAATGTTTGAAGCTACTGACTGAATGAAAGGAGCTGGCATCTCACTCTCTTTGAATCTTCTTTATCATGCTAGGATTAGCAGGAAAAAGCTAAAAATTTCAGAATTGCACCTTGCAATGTGGAGATATTACTGTTTGTGCATTTACAATATTCATTGATTTTTGCCATTGAAAAACATGTTTTTCATATACCAGAAATGTTTGAAGCTACTGACTGAATGAAAGGAGCTGGCATCTCACTCTCTTTGAATCTTCTTTATCATGCTAGGATTAGCAGGAAAAAGCTAAAAATTTCAGAATTGCACCTTGCAATGTGGAGATATTACTGTTTGTGCATTTACAATATTCATTGATTTTTGCCATTGAAAAACATGTTTTTCATATACCAGAAATGTTTGAAGCTACTGACTGAATGAAAGGAGCTGGCATCTCACTCTCTTTGAATCTTCTTTATCATGCTAGGATTAACAGGAAAAAGCAAAAAATTTCAGAATTGCACCGTGCAATGTGGAGATATTACTGTTTGTGCATTTACAATATTCATTGATTTTTGCCATTGAAAAACATGTTTTTCATATACCAGAAATGTTTGAAGCTACTGACTGAATGAAAGGAGCTGGCATCTCACTCTCTTTGAATCTTCTTTATCATGCTAGGATTAACAGGAAAAAGCTAAAAATTTCAGAATTGCACCTTGCAATGTGGAGATATTACTGTTTGTGCATTTACAATATTCATTGATTTTTGCCATTGAAAAACATGTTTTTCATATACCAGAAATGTTTGAAGCTACTGACTGAATGAAAGGAGCTGGAATCTCACTCTCTTTGAATCTTCTTTATCATGCTAGGATTAACAGGAAAAAGCTAAAAATTTCAGAATTGCACCTTGCAATGTGGAGATATTACTGTTTGTGCATTTACAATATTCATTGATTTTTGCCATTGAAAAACGTCCAGAAATGTTTGAAGCTACTGACTGAATGAAAGGAGCTGGCATCTCACTCTCTTTGAATCTTCTTTATCATGCTAGGATTAGCAGGAAAAAGCAAAAAATTTCAGAATTGCACCGTGCAATGTGGAGATATTACTGTTTGTGCATTTACAATATTCATTGATTTTTGCCATTGAAAAACATGTTTTTCATATACCAGAAATGTTTGAAGCTACTGACTGAATGAAAGGAGCTGGCATCTCACTCTCTTTGAATCTTCTTTATCATGCTAGGATTAACAGGAAAAAGCAAAAAATTTCAGAATTGCACCGTGCAATGTGGAGATATTACTGTTTGTGCATTTACAATATTCATTGATTTTTGCCATTGAAAAACATGTTTTTCATATACCAGAAATGTTTGAAGCTACTGACTGAATGAAAGGAGCTGGCATCTCACTCTCTTTGAATCTTCTTTATCATGCTAGGATTAACAGGAAAAAGCTAAAAATTTCAGAATTGCACCGTGCAGTGTGGAGATATTACTGTTTGTGCATTTACAATATTCATTGATTTTTGCCATTGAAAAACATGTTTTTCATATACCAGAAATGTTTGAAGCTACTGACTGAATGAAAGGAGCTGGCATCTCACTCTCTTTGAATCTTCTTTATCATGCTAGGATTAGCAGGAAAAAGCAAAAAATTTCAGAATTGCACCTTGCAATGTGGAGATATTACTGTTTGAGCATTTACAATATTCATTGATTTTTGCCATTGAAAAACATGTTTTTCATATACCAGAAATGTTTGAAGCTACTGACTGAATGAAAGGAGCTGGCATCTCACTCTCTTTGAATCTTCTTTATCATGCTAGGATTAACAGGAAAAAGCAAAAAATTTCAGAATTGCACCTTGCAATGTGGAGATATTACTGTTTGTGCATTTACAATATTCATTGATTTTTGCCATTGAAAAACGTCCAGAAATGTTTGAAGCTACTGACTGAATGAAAGGAGCTGGCATCTCACTCTCTTTGAATCTTCTTTATCATGCTAGGATTAGCAGGAAAAAGCAAAAAATTTCAGAATTGCACCGTGCAATGTGGAGATATTACTGTTTGTGCATTTACAATATTCATTGATTTTTGCCATTGAAAAACATGTTTTTCATATACCAGAAATGTTTGAAGCTACTGACTGAATGAAAGGAGCTGGCATCTCACTCTCTTTGAATATTCTTTATCATGCTAGGATTAACAGGAAAAAGCTAAAAATTTCAGAATTGCACCTTGCAATGTGGAGATATTACTGTTTGTGCATTTACAATATTCATTGATTTTTGCCATTGAAAAACATGTTTTTCATATACCAGAAATGTTTGAAGCTACTGACTGAATGAAAGGAGCTGGCATCTCACTCTCTTTGAATCTTCTTTATCATGCTAGGATTAGCAGGAAAAAGCAAAAAATTTCAGAATTGCACCTTGCAATGTGGAGATATTACTGTTTGTGCATTTACAATATTCATTGATTTTTGCCATTGAAAAACATGTTTTTCATATACCAGAAATGTTTGAAGCTACTGACTGAATGAAAGGAGCTGGCATCTCACTCTCTTTGAATCTTCTTTATCATGCTAGGATTAACAGGAAAAAGCAAAAAATTTCAGAATTGCAACGTGCAATGTGGAGATATTACTGTTTGTGCATTTACAATATTCATTGATTTTTGCCATTGAAAAACGTCCAGAAATGTTTGAAGCTACTGACTGAATGAAAGGAGCTGGCATCTCACTCTCTTTGAATCTTCTTTATCATGCTAGGATTAACAGGAAAAAGCTAAAAATTTCAGAATTGCACCGTGCAATGTGGAGATATTACTGTTTGTGCATTTACAATATTCATTGATTTTTGCCATTGAAAAACATGTTTTTCATATACCAGAAATGTTTGAAGCTACTGACTGAATGAAAGGAGCTGGCATCTCACTCTCTTTGAATCTTCTTTATCATGCTAGGATTAGCAGGAAAAAGCAAAAAATTTCAGAATTGCACCGTGCAATGTGGAGATATTACTGTTTGTGCATTTACAATATTCATTGATTTTTGCCATTGAAAAACATGTTTTTCATATACCAGAAATGTTTGAAGCTACTGACTGAATGAAAGGAGCTGGCATCTCACTCTCTTTGAATCTTCTTTATCATGCTAGGATTAGCAGGAAAAAGCAAAAAATTTCAGAATTGCACCTTGCAATGTGGAGATATTACTGTTTGTGCATTTACAATATTCATTGATTTTTGCCATTGAAAAACATGTTTTTCATATACCAGAAATGTTTGAAGCTACTGACTGAATGAAAGGAGCTGGCATCTCACTCTCTTTGAATCTTCTTTATCATGCTAGGATTAACAGGAAAAAGCTAAAAATTTCAGAATTGCACCTTGCAATGTGGAGATATTACTGTTTGTGCATTTACAATATTCATTGATTTTTGCCATTGAAAAACATGTTTTTCATATACCAGAAATGTTTGAAGCTACTGACTGAATGAAAGGAGCTGGCATCTCACTCTCTTTGAATCTTCTTTATCATGCTAGGATTAGCAGGAAAAAGCTAAAAATTTCAGAATTGCACCGTGCAATGTGGAGATATTACTGCTTGTGCATTTACAATATTCATTGATTTTTGCCATTGAAAAACATGTTTTTCATATACCAGAAATGTTTGAAGCTACTGACTGAATGAAAGGAGCTGGCATCTCACTCTCTTTGAATCTTCTTTATCATGCTAGGATTAGCAGGAAAAAGCAAAAAATTTCAGAATTGCACCGTGCAATGTGGAGATATTACTGTTTGTGCATTTACAATATTCATTGATTTTTGCCATTGAAAAACATGTTTTTCATATACCAGAAATGTTTGAAGCTACTGACTGAATGAAAGGAGCTGGCATCTCACTCTCTTTGAATCTTCTTTATCATGCTAGGATTAACAGGAAAAAGCAAAAAATTTCAGAATTGCACCGTGCAATGTGGAGATATTACTGTTTGTGCATTTACAATATTCATTGATTTTTGCCATTGAAAAACGTCCAGAAATGTTTGAAGCTACTGACTGAATGAAAGGAGCTGGCATCTCACTCTCTTTGAATCTTCTTTATCATGCTAGGATTAGCAGGAAAAAGCAAAAAATTTCAGAATTGCACCTTGCAATGTGGAGATATTACTGTTTGTGCATTTACAATATTCATTGATTTTTGCCATTGAAAAACATGTTTTTCATATACCAGAAATGTTTGAAGCTACTGACTGAATGAAAGGAGCTGGCATCTCACTCTCTTTGAATCTTCTTTATCATGCTAGGATTAACAGGAAAAAGCAAAAAATTTCAGAATTGCACCGTGCAATGTGGAGATATTACTGTTTGTGCATTTACAATATTCATTGATTTTTGCCATTGAAAAACGTCCAGAAATGTTTGAAGCTACTGACTGAATGAAAGGAGCTGGCATCTCACTCTCTTTGAATCTTCTTTATCATGCTAGGATTAACAGGAAAAAGCTAAAAATTTCAGAATTGCACCTTGCAATGTGGAGATATTACTGTTTGTGCATTTACAATATTCATTGATTTTTGCCATTGAAAAACATGTTTTTCATATACCAGAAATGTTTGAAGCTACTGACTGAATGAAAGGAGCTGGCATCTCACTCTCTTTGAATCTTCTTTATCATGCTAGGATTAACAGGAAAAAGCTAAAAATTTCAGAATTGCACCTTGCAATGTGGAGATATTACTGTTTGTGCATTTACAATATTCATTGATTTTTGCCATTGAAAAACATGTTTTTCATATACCAGAAATGTTTGAAGCTACTGACTGAATGAAAGGAGCTGGCATCTCACTCTCTTTGAATCTTCTTTATCATGCTAGGATTAGCAGGAAAAAGCAAAAAATTTCAGAATTGCACCGTGCAATGTGGAGATATTACTGTTTGTGCATTTACAATATTCATTGATTTTTGCCATTGAAAAACATGTTTTTCATATACCAGAAATGTTTGAAGCTACTGACTGAATGAAAGGAGCTGGCATCTCACTCTCTTTGAATCTTCTTTATCATGCTAGGATTAGCAGGAAAAAGCAAAAAATTTCAGAATTGCACCGTGCAATGTGGAGATATTACTGTTTGTGCATTTACAATATTCATTGATTTTTGCCATTGAAAAACATGTTTTTCATATACCAGAAATGTTTGAAGCTACTGACTGAATGAAAGGAGCTGGCATCTCACTCTCTTTGAATCTTCTTTATCATGCTAGGATTAGCAGGAAAAAGCAAAAAATTTCAGAATTGCACCGTGCAATGTGGAGATATTACTGTTTGTGAATTTACAATATTCATTGATTTTTGCCATTGAAAAACATGTTTTTCATATACCAGAAATGTTTGAAGCTACTGACTGAATGAAAGGAGCTGGCATCTCACTCTCTTTGAATCTTCTTTATCATGCTAGGATTAGCAGGAAAAAGCAAAAAATTTCAGAATTGCACCGTGCAATGTGGAGATATTACTGTTTGTGCATTTACAATATTCATTGATTTTTGCCATTGAAAAACATGTTTTTCATATACCAGAAATGTTTGAAGCTACTGACTGAATGAAAGGAGCTGGCATCTCACTCTCTTTGAATCTTCTTTATCATGCTAGGATTAGCAGGAAAAAGCAAAAAATTTCAGAATTGCACCGTGCAATGTGGAGATATTACTGTTTGTGCATTTACAATATTCATTGATTTTTGCCATTGAAAAACATGTTTTTCATATACCAGAAATGTTTGAAGCTACTGACTGAATGAAAGGAGCTGGCATCTCACTCTCTTTGAATCTTCTTTATCATGCTAGGATTAGCAGGAAAAAGCAAAAAATTTCAGAATTGCACCTTGCAATGTGGAGATATTACTGTTTGTGCATTTACAATATTCATTGATTTTTGCCATTGAAAAACATGTTTTTCATATACCAGAAATGTTTGAAGCTACTGACTGAATGAAAGGAGCTGGCATCTCACTCTCTTTGAATCTTCTTTATCATGCTAGGATTAACAGGAAAAAGCTAAAAATTTCAGAATTGCACCGTGCAATGTGGAGATATTACTGTTTGTGCATTTACAATATTCATTGATTTTTGCCATTGAAAAACGTCCAGAAATGTTTGAAGCTACTGACTGAATGAAAGGAGCTGGCATCTCACTCTCTTTGAATCTTCTTTATCATGCTAGGATTAACAGGAAAAAGCTAAAAATTTCAGAATTGCACCTTGCAATGTGGAGATATTACTGTTTGTGCATTTACAATATTCATTGATTTTTGCCATTGAAAAACATGTTTTTCATATACCAGAAATGTTTGAAGCTACTGACTGAATGAAAGGAGCTGGCATCTCACTCTCTTTGAATCTTCTTTATCATGCTAGGATTAACAGGAAAAAGCTAAAAATTTCAGAATTGCACCGTGCAATGTGGAGATATTACTGTTTGTGCATTTACAATATTCATTGATTTTTGCCATTGAAAAACATGTTTTTCATATACCAGAAATGTTTGAAGCTACTGACTGAATGAAAGGAGCTGGCATCTCACTCTCTTTGAATCTTCTTTATCATGCTAGGATTAGCAGGAAAAAGCAAAAAATTTCAGAATTGCACCGTGCAATGTGGAGATATTACTGTTTGTGCATTTACAATATTCATTGATTTTTGCCATTGAAAAACATGTTTTTCATATACCAGAAATGTTTGAAGCTACTGACTGAATGAAAGGAGCTGGCATCTCACTCTCTTTGAATCTTCTTTATCATGCTAGGATTAGCAGGAAAAAGCAAAAAATTTCAGAATTGCACCGTGCAATGTGGAGATATTACTGTTTGTGCATTTACAATATTCATTGATTTTTGCCATTGAAAAACATGTTTTTCATATACCAGAAATGTTTGAAGCTACTGACTGAATGAAAGGAGCTGGCATCTCACTCTCTTTGAATCTTCTTTATCATGCTAGGATTAGCAGGAAAAAGCAAAAAATTTCAGAATTGCACCTTGCAATGTGGAGATATTACTGTTTGTGCATTTACAATATTCATTGATTTTTGCCATTGAAAAACATGTTTTTCATATACCAGAAATGTTTGAAGCTACTGACTGAATGAAAGGAGCTGGCATCTCACTCTCTTTGAATCTTCTTTATCATGCTAGGATTAGCAGGAAAAAGCAAAAAATTTCAGAATTGCACCTTGCAATGTGGAGATATTACTGTTTGTGCATTTACAATATTCATTGATTTTTGCCATTGAAAAACATGTTTTTCATATACCAGAAATGTTTGAAGCTACTGACTGAATGAAAGGAGCTGGCATCTCACTCTCTTTGAATCTTCTTTATCATGCTAGGATTAGCAGGAAAAAGCAAAAAATTTCAGAATTGCACCTTGCAATGTGGAGATATTACTGTTTGTGCATTTACAATATTCATTGATTTTTGCCATTGAAAAACGTCCAGAAATGTTTGAAGCTACTGACTGAATGAAAGGAGCTGGCATCTCACTCTCTTTGAATCTTCTTTATCATGCTAGGATTAACAGGAAAAAGCTAAAAATTTCAGAATTGCACCTTGCAATGTGGAGATATTACTGTTTGTGCATTTACAATATTCATTGATTTTTGCCATTGAAAAACATGTTTTTCATATACCAGAAATGTTTGAAGCTACTGACTGAATGAAAGGAGCTGGCATCTCACTCTCTTTGAATCTTCTTTATCATGCTAGGATTAACAGGAAAAAGCAAAAAATTTCAGAATTGCACCGTGCAATGTGGAGATATTACTGTTTGTGCATTTACAATATTCATTGATTTTTGCCATTGAAAAACATGTTTTTCATATACCAGAAATGTTTGAAGCTACTGACTGAATGAAAGGAGCTGGCATCTCACTCTCTTTGAATCTTCTTTATCATGCTAGGATTAACAGGAAAAAGCTAAAAATTTCAGAATTGCACCGTGCAATGTGGAGATATTACTGTTTGTGCATTTACAATATTCATTGATTTTTGCCATTGAAAAACATGTTTTTCATATACCAGAAATGTTTGAAGCTACTGACTGAATGAAAGGAGCTGGCATCTCACTCTCTTTGAATCTTCTTTATCATGCTAGGATTAGCAGGAAAAAGCAAAAAATTTCAGAATTGCACCTTGCAATGTGGAGATATTACTGTTTGTGCATTTACAATATTCATTGATTTTTGCCATTGAAAAACGTCCAGAAATGTTTGAAGCTACTGACTGAATGAAAGGAGCTGGCATCTCACTCTCTTTGAATCTTCTTTATCATGCTAGGATTAGCAGGAAAAAGCAAAAAATTTCAGAATTGCACCGTGCAATGTGGAGATATTACTGTTTGTGCATTTACAATATTCATTGATTTTTGCCATTGAAAAACGTCCAGAAATGTTTGAAGCTACTGACTGAATGAAAGGAGCTGGCATCTCACTCTCTTTGAATCTTCTTTATCATGCTAGGATTAGCAGGAAAAAGCAAAAAATTTCAGAATTGCACCGTGCAATGTGGAGATATTACTGTTTGTGCATTTACAATATTCATTGATTTTTGCCATTGAAAAACATGTTTTTCATATACCAGAAATGTTTGAAGCTACTGACTGAATGAAAGGAGCTGGCATCTCACTCTCTTTGAATCTTCTTTATCATGCTAGGATTAACAGGAAAAAGCAAAAAATTTCAGAATTGCACCGTGCAATGTGGAGATATTACTGTTTGTGCATTTACAATATTCATTGATTTTTGCCATTGAAAAACGTCCAGAAATGTTTGAAGCTACTGACTGAATGAAAGGAGCTGGCATCTCACTCTCTTTGAATCTTCTTTATCATGCTAGGATTAGCAGGAAAAAGCAAAAAATTTCAGAATTGCACCGTGCAATGTGGAGATATTACTGTTTGTGCATTTACAATATTCATTGGTTTTTGCCATTGAAAAACATGTTTTTCATATACCAGAAATGTTTGAAGCTACTGACTGAATGAAAGGAGCTGGCATCTCACTCTCTTTGAATCTTCTTTATCATGCTAGGATTAACAGGAAAAAGCAAAAAATTTCAGAATTGCACCGTGCAATGTGGAGATATTACTGTTTGTGCATTTACAATATTCATTGATTTTTGCCATTGAAAAACATGTTTTTCATATACCAGAAATGTTTGAAGCTACTGACTGAATGAAAGGAGCTGGCATCTCACTCTCTTTGAATCTTCTTTATCATGCTAGGATTAGCAGGAAAAAGCAAAAAATTTCAGAATTGCACCTTGCAATGTGGAGATATTACTGTTTGTGCATTTACAATATTCATTGATTTTTGCCATTGAAAAACATGTTTTTCATATACCAGAAATGTTTGAAGCTACTGACTGAATGAAAGGAGCTGGCATCTCACTCTCTTTGAATCTTCTTTATCATGCTAGGATTAACAGGAAAAAGCTAAAAATTTCAGAATTGCACCGTGCAATGTGGAGATATTACTGTTTGTGCATTTACAATATTCATTGATTTTTGCCATTGAAAAACGTCCAGAAATGTTTGAAGCTACTGACTGAATGAAAGGAGCTGGCATCTCACTCTCTTTGAATCTTCTTTATCATGCTAGGATTAGCAGGAAAAAGCAAAAAATTTCAGAATTGCACCTTGCAATGTGGAGATATTACTGTTTGTGCATTTACAATATTCATTGATTTTTGCCATTGAAAAACATGTTTTTCATATACCAGAAATGTTTGAAGCTACTGACTGAATGAAAGGAGCTGGCATCTCACTCTCTTTGAATCTTCTTTATCATGCTAGGATTAACAGGAAAAAGCAAAAAATTTCAGAATTGCACCGTGCAATGTGGAGATATTACTGTTTGTGCATTTACAATATTCATTGATTTTTGCCATTGAAAAACGTCCAGAAATGTTTGAAGCTACTGACTGAATGAAAGGAGCTGGCATCTCACTCTCTTTGAATCTTCTTTATCATGCTAGGATTAGCAGGAAAAAGCAAAAAATTTCAGAATTGCACCTTGCAATGTGGAGATATTACTGTTTGTGCATTTACAATATTCATTGATTTTTGCCATTGAAAAACATGTTTTTCATATACCAGAAATGTTTGAAGCTACTGACTGAATGAAAGGAGCTGGCATCTCACTCTCTTTGAATCTTCTTTATCATGCTAGGATTAACAGGAAAAAGCAAAAAATTTCAGAATTGCACCGTGCAATGTGGAGATATTACTGTTTGTGCATTTACAATATTCATTGATTTTTGCCATTGAAAAACGTCCAGAAATGTTTGAAGCTACTGACTGAATGAAAGGAGCTGGCATCTCACTCTCTTTGAATCTTCTTTATCATGCTAGGATTAGCAGGAAAAAGCTAAAAATTTCAGAATTGCACCTTGCAATGTGGAGATATTACTGTTTGTGCATTTACAATATTCATTGATTTTTGCCATTGAAAAACATGTTTTTCATATACCAGAAATGTTTGAAGCTACTGACTGAATGAAAGGAGCTGGCATCTCACTCTCTTTGAATCTTCTTTATCATGCTAGGATTAGCAGGAAAAAGCTAAAAATTTCAGAATTGCACCGTGCAATGTGGAGATATTACTGTTTGTGCATTTACAATATTCATTGATTTTTGCCATTGAAAAACATGTTTTTCATATACCAGAAATGTTTGAAGCTACTGACTGAATGAAAGGAGCTGGCATCTCACTCTCTTTGAATCTTCTTTATCATGCTAGGATTAGCAGGAAAAAGCAAAAAATTTCAGAATTGCACCGTGCAATGTGGAGATATTACTGTTTGTGCATTTACAATATTCATTGATTTTTGCCATTGAAAAACATGTTTTTCATATACCAGAAATGTTTGAAGCTACTGACTGAATGAAAGGAGCTGGCATCTCACTCTCTTTGAATCTTCTTTATCATGCTAGGATTAACAGGAAAAAGCTAAAAATTTCAGAATTGCACCGTGCAATGTGGAGATATTACTGTTTGTGCATTTACAATATTCATTGATTTTTGCCATTGAAAAACATGTTTTTCATATACCAGAAATGTTTGAAGCTACTGACTGAATGAAAGGAGCTGGCATCTCACTCTCTTTGAATCTTCTTTATCATGCTAGGATTAGCAGGAAAAAGCAAAAAATTTCAGAATTGCACCTTGCAATGTGGAGATATTACTGTTTGAGCATTTACAATATTCATTGATTTTTGCCATTGAAAAACAGGTTTTTCATATACCAGAAATGTTTGAAGCTACTGACTGAATGAAAGGAGCTGGCATCTCACTCTCTTTGAATCTTCTTTATCATGCTAGGATTAACAGGAAAAAGCAAAAAATTTCAGAATTGCACCTTGCAATGTGGAGATATTACTGTTTGTGCATTTACAATATTCATTGATTTTTGCCATTGAAAAACGTCCAGAAATGTTTGAAGCTACTGACTGAATGAAAGGAGCTGGCATCTCACTCTCTTTGACTCTTCTTTATCATGCTAGGATTAGCAGGAAAAAGCAAAAAATTTCAGAATTGCACCGTGCAATGTGGAGATATTACTGTTTGTGCATTTACAATATTCATTGATTTTTGCCATTGAAAAACATGTTTTTCATATACCAGAAATGTTTGAAGCTACTGACTGAATGAAAGGAGCTGGCATCTCACTCTCTTTGAATCTTCTTTATCATGCTAGGATTAACAGGAAAAAGCTAAAAATTTCAGAATTGCACCTTGCAATGTGGAGATATTACTGTTTGTGCATTTACAATATTCATTGATTTTTGCCATTGAAAAACATGTTTTTCAAATACCAGAAATGTTTGAAGCTACTGACTGAATGAAAGGAGCTGGCATCTCACTCTCTTTGAATCTTCTTTATCATGCTAGGATTAGCAGGAAAAAGCAAAAAATTTCAGAATTGCACCTTGCAATGTGGAGATATTACTGTTTGTGCATTTACAATATTCATTGATTTTTGCCATTGAAAAACATGTTTTTCATATACCAGAAATGTTTGAAGCTACTGACTGAATGAAAGGAGCTGGCATCTCACTGTCTTTGAATCTTCTTTATCATGCTAGGATTAACAGGAAAAAGCTAAAATTTTCAGAATTGCACCTTGCAATGTGGAGATATTACTGTTTGTGCATTTACAATATTCATTGATTTTTGCCATTGAAAAACATGTTTTTCATATACCAGAAATGTTTGAAGCTACTGACTGAATGAAAGGAGCTGGCATCTCACTCTCTTTGAATCTTCTTTATCATGCTAGGATTAGCAGGAAAAAGCAAAAAATTTCAGAATTGCACCGTGCAATGTGGAGATATTACTGTTTGTGCATTTACAATATTCATTGATTTTTGCCATTGAAAAACATGTTTTTCATATACCAGAAATGTTTGAAGCTACTGACTGAATGAAAGGAGCTGGCATCTCACTCTCTTTGAATCTTCTTTATCATGCTAGGATTAACAGGAAAAAGCTAAAAATTTCAGAATTGCACCGTGCAATGTGGAGATATTACTGTTTGTGCATTTACAATATTCATTGATTTTTGCCATTGAAAAACGTCCAGAAATGTTTGAAGCTACTGACTGAATGAAAGGAGCTGGCATCTCACTCTCTTTGAATCTTCTTTATCATGCTAGGATTAACAGGAAAAAGCTAAAAATTTCAGAATTGCACCGTGCAATGTGGAGATATTACTGTTTGTGCATTTACAATATTCATTGATTTTTGCCATTGAAAAACATGTTTTTCATATACCAGAAATGTTTGAAGCTACTGACTGAATGAAAGGAGCTGGCATCTCACTCTCTTTGAATCTTCTTTATCATGCTAGGATTAACAGGAAAAAGCAAAAAATTTCAGAATTGCACCGTGCAATGTGGAGATATTACTGTTTGTGCATTTACAATATTCATTGATTTTTGCCATTGAAAAACATGTTTTTCATATACCAGAAATGTTTGAAGCTACTGACTGAATGAAAGGAGCTGGCATCTCACTCTCTTTGAATCTTCTTTATCATGCTAGGATTAACAGGAAAAAGCTAAAAATTTCAGAATTGCACCGTGCAATGTGGAGATATTACTGTTTGTGCATTTACAATATTCATTGATTTTTGCCATTGAAAAACATGTTTTTCATATACCAGAAATGTTTGAAGCTACTGACTGAATGAAAGGAGCTGGCATCTCACTCTCTTTGAATCTTCTTTATCATGCTAGGATTAGCAGGAAAAAGCAAAAAATTTCAGAATTGCACCGTGCAATGTGGAGATATTACTGTTTGTGCATTTACAATATTCATTGATTTTTGCCATTGAAAAACATGTTTTTCATATACCAGAAATGTTTGAAGCTACTGACTGAATGAAAGGAGCTGGCATCTCACTCTCTTTGAATCTTCTTTATCATGCTAGGATTAACAGGAAAAAGCTAAAAATTTCAGAATTGCACCGTGCAATGTGGAGATATTACTGTTTGTGCATTTACAATATTCATTGATTTTTGCCATTGAAAAACATGTTTTTCATATACCAGAAATGTTTGAAGCTACTGACTGAATGAAAGGAGCTGGCATCTCACTCTGAATCTTCTTTATCATGCTAGGATTAGCAGGAAAAAGCAAAAAATTTCAGAATTGCACCTTGCAATGTGGAGATATTACTGTTTGTGCATTTACAATATTCATTGATTTTTGCCATTGAAAAACATGTTTTTCATATAGCAGAAATGTTTGAAGCTACTGACTGAATGAAAGGAGCTGGCATCTCACTCTATTTGAATCTTCTTTATCATGCTAGGATTAACAGGAAAAAGCTAAAAATTTCAGAATTGCACCTTGCAATGTGGAGATATTACTGTTTGTGCATTTACAATATTCATTGATTTTTGCCATTGAAAAACGTCCAGAAATGTTTGAAGCTACTGACTGAATGAAAGGAGCTGGCATCTCACTCTCTTTGAATCTTCTTTATCATGCTAGGATTAGCAGGAAAAAGCAAAAAATTTCAGAATTGCACCGTGCAATGTGGAGATATTACTGTTTGTGCATTTACAATATTCATTGATTTTTGCCATTGAAAAACATGTTTTTCATATACCAGAAATGTTTGAAGCTACTGACTGAATGAAAGGAGCTGGCATCTCACTCTCTTTGAATCTTCTTTATCATGCTAGGATTAGCAGGAAAAAGCTAAAAATTTCAGAATTGCACCTTGCAATGTGGAGATATTACTGTTTGTGCATTTACAATATTCATTGATTTTTGCCATTGAAAAACATGTTTTTCATATACCAGAAATGTTTGAAGCTACTGACTGAATGAAAGGAGCTGGCATCTCACTCTCTTTGAATCTTCTTTATCATGCTAGGATTAACAGGAAAAAGCTAAAAATTTCAGAATTGCACCTTGCAATGTGGAGATATTACTGTTTGTGCATTTACAATATTCATTGATTTTTGCCATTGAAAAACGTCCAGAAATGTTTGAAGCTACTGACTGAATGAAAGGAGCTGGCATCTCACTCTCTTTGAATCTTCTTTATCATGCTAGGATTAACAGGAAAAAGCTAAAAATTTCAGAATTGCACCGTGCAATGTGGAGATATTACTGTTTGTGCATTTACAATATTCATTGATTTTTGCCATTGAAAAACATGTTTTTCATATACCAGAAATGTTTGAAGCTACTGACTGAATGAAAGGAGCTGGCATCTCACTCTCTTTGAATCTTCTTTATCATGCTAGGATTAGCAGGAAAAAGCTAAAAATTTCAGAATTGCACCGTGCAATGTGGAGATATTACTGTTTGTGCATTTACAATATTCATTGATTTTTGCCATTGAAAAACATGTTTTTCATATACCAGAAATGTTTGAAGCTACTGACTGAATGAAAGGAGCTGGCATCTCACTCTCTTTGAATCTTCTTTATCATGCTAGGATTAGCAGGAAAAAGCAAAAAATTTCAGAATTGCACCGTGCAATGTGGAGATATTACTGTTTGTGCATTTACAATATTCATTGATTTTTGCCATTGAAAAACATGTTTTTCATATACCAGAAATGTTTGAAGCTACTGACTGAATGAAAGGAGCTGGCATCTCACTCTCTTTGAATCTTCTTTATCATGCTAGGATTAACAGGAAAAAGCTAAAAATTTCAGAATTGCACCGTGCAATGTGGAGATATTACTGTTTGTGCATTTACAATATTCATTGATTTTTGCCATTGAATAACGTCCAGAAATGTTTGAAGCTACTGACTGAATGAAAGGAGCTGGCATCTCACTCTCTTTGAATCTTCTTTATCATGCTAGGATTAGCAGGAAAAAGCTAAAAATTTCAGAATTGCACCGTGCAATGTGGAGATATTACTGTTTGTGCATTTACAATATTCATTGATTTTTGCCATTGAAAAACATGTTTTTCATATACCAGAAATGTTTGAAGCTACTGACTGAATGAAAGGAGCTGGCATCTCACTCTCTTTGAATCTTCTTTATCATGCTAGGATTAGCAGGAAAAAGCAAAAAATTTCAGAATTGCACCGTGCAATGTGGAGATATTACTGTTTGTGCATTTACAATATTCATTGATTTTTGCCATTGAAAAACATGTTTTTCATATACCAGAAATGTTTGAAGCTACTGACTGAATGAAAGGAGCTGGCATCTCACTCTCTTTGAATCTTCTTTATCATGCTAGGATTAACAGGAAAAAGCTAAAAATTTCAGAATTGCACCGTGCAATGTGGAGATATTACTGTTTGTGCATTTACAATATTCATTGATTTTTGCCATTGAAAAACATGTTTTTCATATACCAGAAATGTTTGAAGCTACTGACTGAATGAAAGGAGCTGGCATCTCACTCTCTTTGAATCTTCTTTATCATGCTAGGATTAGCAGGAAAAAGCAAAAAATTTCAGAATTGCACCTTGCAATGTGGAGATATTACTGTTTGTGCATTTACAATATTCATTGATTTTTGCCATTGAAAAACGTCCAGAAATGTTTGAAGCTACTGACTGAATGAAAGGAGCTGGCATCTCACTCTCTTTGAATCTTCTTTATCATGCTAGGATTAACAGGAAAAAGGTAAAAATTTCATAATTGCACCGTGCAATGTGGAGATATTACTGTTTGTGCATTTACAATATTCATTGATTTTTGCCATTGAAAAACATGTTTTTCATATACCAGAAATGTTTGAAGCTACTGACTGAATGAAAGGAGCTGGCATCTCACTCTCTTTGAATCTTCTTTATCATGCTAGGATTAACAGGAAAAAGCAAAAAATTTCAGAATTGCACCGTGCAATGTGGAGATATTACTGTTTGTGCATTTACAATATTCATTGATTTTTGCCATTGAAAAACATGTTTTTCATATACCAGAAATGTTTGAAGCTACTGACTGAATGAAAGGAGCTGGCATCTCACTCTCTTTGAATCTTCTTTATCATGCTAGGATTAGCAGGAAAAAGCTAAAAATTTCAGAATTGCACCGTGCAATGTGGAGATATTACTGTTTGTGCATTTACAATATTCATTGATTTTTGCCATTGAAAAACATGTTTTTCATATACCAGAAATGTTTGAAGCTACTGACTGAATGAAAGGAGCTGGCATCTCACTCTCTTTGAATCTTCTTTATCATGCTAGGATTAGCAGGAAAAAGCAAAAAATTTCAGAATTGCACCGTGCAATGTGGAGATATTACTGTTTGTGCATTTACAATATTCATTGATTTTTGCCATTGAAAAACATGTTTTTCATATACCAGAAATGTTTGAAGCTACTGACTGAATGAAAGGAGCTGGCATCTCACTCTCTTTGAATCTTCTTTATCATGCTAGGATTAACAGGAAAAAGCTAAAAATTTCAGAATTGCACCGTGCAATGTGGAGATATTACTGTTTGTGCATTTACAATATTCATTGATTTTTGCCATTGAAAAACATGTTTTTCATATACCAGAAATGTTTGAAGCTACTGACTGAATGAAAGGAGCTGGCATCTCACTCTCTTTGAATCTTCTTTATCATGCTAGAATTAGCAGGAAAAAGCTAAAAATTTCAGAATTGCACCGTGCAATGTGGAGATATTACTGTTTGTGCATTTACAATATTCATTGATTTTTGCCATTGAAAAACATGTTTTTCATATACCAGAAATGTTTGAAGCTACTGACTGAATGAAAGGAGCTGGCATCTCACTCTCTTTGAATCTTCTTTATCATGCTAGGATTAGCAGGAAAAAGCAAAAAATTTCAGAATTGCACCGTGCAATGTGGAGATATTACTGTTTGTGCATTTACAATATTCATTGATTTTTGCCATTGAAAAACGTCCAGAAATGTTTGAAGCTACTGACTGAATGAAAGGAGCTGGCATCTCACTCTCTTTGAATCTTCTTTATCATGCTAGGATTAGCAGGAAAAAGCAAAAAATTTCAGAATTGCACCTTGCAATGTGGAGATATTACTGTTTGTGCATTTACAATATTCATTGATTTTTGCCATTGAAAAACATGTTTTTCATATACCAGAAATGTTTGAAGCTACTGACTGAATGAAAGGAGCTGGCATCTCACTCTCTTTGAATCTTCTTTATCATGCTAGGATTAGCAGGAAAAAGCAAAAAATTTCAGAATTGCACCGTGCAATGTGGAGATATTACTGTTTGTGCATTTACAATATTCATTGATTTTTGCCATTGAAAAACGTCCAGAAATGTTTGAAGCTACTGACTGAATGAAAGGAGCTGGCATCTCACTCTCTTTGAATCTTCTTTATCATGCTAGGATTAGCAGGAAAAAGCAAAAAATTTCAGAATTGCACCGTGCAATGTGGAGATATTACTGTTTGTGCATTTACAATATTCATTGATTTTTGCCATTGAAAAACATGTTTTTCATATACCAGAAATGTTTGAAGCTACTGACTGAATGAAAGGAGCTGGCATCTCACTCTCTTTGAATCTTCTTTATCATGCTAGGATTAGCAGGAAAAAGCAAAAAATTTCAGAATTGCACCGTGCAATGTGGAGATATTACTGTTTGTGCATTTACAATATTCATTGATTTTTGCCATTGAAAAACATGTTTTTCATATACCAGAAATGTTTGAAGCTACTGACTGAATGAAAGGAGCTGGCATCTCACTCTCTTTGAATCTTCTTTATCATGCTAGGATTAGCAGGAAAAAGCAAAAAATTTCAGAATTGCACCGTGCAATGTGGAGATATTACTGTTTGTGCATTTACAATATTCATTGATTTTTGCCATTGAAAAACATGTTTTTCATATACCAGAAATGTTTGAAGCTACTGACTGAATGAAAGGAGCTGGCATCTCACTCTCTTTGAATCTTCTTTATCATGCTAGGATTAGCAGGAAAAAGCTAAAAATTTCAGAATTGCACCGTGCAATGTGGAGATATTACTGTTTGTGCATTTACAATATTCATTGATTTTTGCCATTGAAAAACATGTTTTTCATATACCAGAAATGTTTGAAGCTACTGACTGAATGAAAGGAGCTGGCATCTCACTCTCTTTGAATCTTCTTTATCATGCTAGGATTAGCAGGAAAAAGCTAAAAATTTCAGAATTGCACCTTGCAATGTGGAGATATTACTGTTTGTGCATTTACAATATTCATTGATTTTTGCCATTGAAAAACGTCCAGAAATGTTTGAAGCTACTGACTGAATGAAAGGAGCTGGCATCTCACTCTCTTTGAATCTTCTTTATCATGCTAGGATTAACAGGAAAAAGCTAAAAATTTCAGAATTGCACCGTGCAATGTGGAGATATTACTGTTTGTGCATTTACAATATTCATTGATTTTTGCCATTGAAAAACGTCCAGAAATGTTTGAAGCTACTGACTGAATGAAAGGAGCTGGCATCTCACTCTCTTTGAATCTTCTTTATCATGCTAGGATTAACAGGAAAAAGCTAAAAATTTCAGAATTGCACCTTGCAATGTGGAGATATTACTGTTTGTGCATTTACAATATTCATTGATTTTTGCCATTGAAAAACGTCCAGAAATGTTTGAAGCTACTGACTGAATGAAAGGAGCTGGCATCTCACTCTCTTTGAATCTTCTTTATCATGCTAGGATTAGCAGGAAAAAGCTAAAAATTTCAGAATTGCACCGTGCAATGTGGAGATATTACTGTTTGTGCATTTACAATATTCATTGATTTTTGCCATTGAAAAACGTCCAGAAATGTTTGAAGCTACTGACTGAATGAAAGGAGCTGGCATCTCACTCTCTTTGAATCTTCTTTATCATGCTAGGATTAACAGGAAAAAGCTAAAAATTTCAGAATTGCACCTTGCAATGTGGAGATATTACTGTTTGTGCATTTACAATATTCATTGATTTTTGCCATTGAAAAACGTCCAGAAATGTTTGAAGCTACTGACTGAATGAAAGGAGCTGGCATCTCACTCTCTTTGAATCTTCTTTATCATGCTAGGATTAACAGGAAAAAGCTAAAAATTTCAGAATTGCACCTTGCAATGTGGAGATATTACTGTTTGTGCATTTACAATATTCATTGATTTTTGCCATTGAAAAACGTCCAGAAATGTTTGAAGCTACTGACTGAATGAAAGGAGCTGGCATCTCACTCTCTTTGAATCTTCTTTATCATGCTAGGATTAGCAGGAAAAAGCAAAAAATTTCAGAATTGCACCGTGCAATGTGGAGATATTACTGTTTGTGCATTTACAATATTCATTGATTTTTGCCATTGAAAAACATGTTTTTCATATACCAGAAATGTTTGAAGCTACTGACTGAATGAAAGGAGCTGGCATCTCACTCTCTTTGAATCTTCTTTATCATGCTAGGATTAGCAGGAAAAAGCTAAAAATTTCAGAATTGCACCGTGCAATGTGGAGATATTACTGTTTGTGCATTTACAATATTCATTGATTTTTGCCATTGAAAAACATGTTTTTCATATACCAGAAATGTTTGAAGCTACTGACTGAATGAAAGGAGCTGGCATCTCACTCTCTTTGAATCTTCTTTATCATGCTAGGATTAGCAGGAAAAAGCAAAAAATTTCAGAATTGCACCTTGCAATGTGGAGATATTACTGTTTGTGCATTTACAATATTCATTGATTTTTGCCATTGAAAAACATGTTTTTCATATACCAGAAATGTTTGAAGCTACTGACTGAATGAAAGGAGCTGGCATCTCACTCTCTTTGAATCTTCTTTATCATGCTAGGATTAGCAGGAAAAAGCAAAAAATTTCAGAATTGCACCGTGCAATGTGGAGATATTACTGTTTGTGCATTTACAATATTCATTGATTTTTGCCATTGAAAAACGTCCAGAAATGTTTGAAGCTACTGACTGAATGAAAGGAGCTGGCATCTCACTCTCTTTGAATCTTCTTTATCATGCTAGGATTAGCAGGAAAAAGCAAAAAATTTCAGAATTGCACCGTGCAATGTGGAGATATTACTGTTTGTGCATTTACAATATTCATTGATTTTTGCCATTGAAAAACATGTTTTTCATATACCAGAAATGTTTGAAGCTACTGACTGAATGAAAGGAGCTGGCATCTCACTCTCTTTGAATCTTCTTTATCATGCTAGGATTAACAGGAAAAAGCAAAAAATTTCAGAATTGCACCGTGCAATGTGGAGATATTACTGTTTGTGCATTTACAATATTCATTGATTTTTGCCATTGAAAAACGTCCAGAAATGTTTGAAGCTACTGACTGAATGAAAGGAGCTGGCATCTCACTCTCTTTGAATCTTCTTTATCATGCTAGGATTAACAGGAAAAAGCTAAAAATTTCAGAATTGCACCGTGCAATGTGGAGATATTACTGTTTGTGCATTTACAATATTCATTGATTTTTGCCATTGAAAAACATGTTTTTCATATACCAGAAATGTTTGAAGCTACTGACTGAATGAAAGGAGCTGGCATCTCACTCTCTTTGAATCTTCTTTATCATGCTAGGATTAACAGGAAAAAGCTAAAAATTTCAGAATTGCACCTTGCAATGTGGAGATATTACTGTTTGTGCATTTACAATATTCATTGATTTTTGCCATTGAAAAACATGTTTTTCATATACCAGAAATGTTTGAAGCTACTGACTGAATGAAAGGAGCTGGCATCTCACTCTCTTTGAATCTTCTTTATCATGCTAGGATTAACAGGAAAAAGCTAAAAATTTCAGAATTGCACCGTGCAATGTGGAGATATTACTGTTTGTGCATTTACAATATTCATTGATTTTTGCCATTGAAAAACATGTTTTTCATATACCAGAAATGTTTGAAGCTACTGACTGAATGAAAGGAGCTGGCATCTCACTCTCTTTGAATCTTCTTTATCATGCTAGGATTAACAGGAAAAAGCAAAAAATTTCAGAATTGCACCTTGCAATGTGGAGATATTACTGTTTGTGCATTTACAATATTCATTGATTTTTGCCATTGAAAAACATGTTTTTCATATACCAGAAATGTTTGAAGCTACTGACTGAATGAAAGGAGCTGGCATCTCACTCTCTTTGAATCTTCTTTATCATGCTAGGATTAGCAGGAAAAAGCAAAAAATTTCAGAATTGCACCGTGCAATGTGGAGATATTACTGTTTGTGCATTTACAATATTCATTGATTTTTGCCATTGAAAAACGTCCAGAAATGTTTGAAGCTACTGACTGAATGAAAGGAGCTGGCATCTCACTCTCTTTGAATCTTCTTTATCATGCTAGGATTAACAGGAAAAAGCTAAAAATTTCAGAATTGCACCGTGCAATGTGGAGATATTACTGTTTGTGCATTTACAATATTCATTGATTTTTGCCATTGAAAAACATGTTTTTCATATACCAGAAATGTTTGAAGCTACTGACTGAATGAAAGGAGCTGGCATCTCACTCTCTTTGAATCTTCTTTATCATGCTAGGATTAGCAGGAAAAAGCAAAAAATTTCAGAATTGCACCGTGCAATGTGGAGATATTACTGTTTGTGCATTTACAATATTCATTGATTTTTGCCATTGAAAAACATGTTTTTCATATACCAGAAATGTTTGAAGCTACTGACTGAATGAAAGGAGCTGGCATCTCACTCTCTTTGAATCTTCTTTATCATGCTAGGATTAACAGGAAAAAGCTAAAAATTTCAGAATTGCGCCGTGCAATGTGGAGATATTACTGTTTGTGCATTTACAATATTCATTGATTTTTGCCATTGAAAAACATGTTTTTCATATACCAGAAATGTTTGAAGCTACTGACTGAATGAAAGGAGCTGGCATCTCACTCTCTTTGAATCTTCTTTATCATGCTAGGATTAACAGGAAAAAGCAAAAAATTTCAGAATTGCACCGTGCAATGTGGAGATATTACTGTTTGTGCATTTACAATATTCATTGATTTTTGCCATTGAAAAACATGTTTTTCATATACCAGAAATGTTTGAAGCTACTGACTGAATGAAAGGAGCTGGCATCTCACTCTCTTTGAATCTTCTTTATCATGCTAGGATTAGCAGGAAAAAGCAAAAAATTTCAGAATTGCACCGTGCAATGTGGAGATATTACTGTTTGTGCATTTACAATATTCATTGATTTTTGCCATTGAAAAACATGTTTTTCATATACCAGAAATGTTTGAAGCTACTGACTGAATGAAAGGAGCTGGCATCTCACTCTCTTTGAATCTTCTTTATCATGCTAGGATTAACAGGAAAAAGCTAAAAATTTCAGAATTGCACCGTGCAATGTGGAGATATTACTGTTTGTGCATTTACAATATTCATTGATTTTTGCCATTGAAAAACATGTTTTTCATATACCAGAAATGTTTGAAGCTACTGACTGAATGAAAGGAGCTGGCATCTCACTCTCTTTGAATCTTCTTTATCATGCTAGGATTAGCAGGAAAAAGCAAAAAATTTCAGAATTGCACCTTGCAATGTGGAGATATTACTGTTTGTGCATTTACAATATTCATTGATTTTTGCCATTGAAAAACGTCCAGAAATGTTTGAAGCTACTGACTGAATGAAAGGAGCTGGCATCTCACTCTCTTTGAATCTTCTTTATCATGCTAGGATTAACAGGAAAAAGCTAAAAATTTCAGAATTGCACCTTGCAATGTGGAGATATTACTGTTTGTGCATTTACAATATTCATTGATTTTTGCCATTGAAAAACATGTTTTTCATATACCAGAAATGTTTGAAGCTACTGACTGAATGAAAGGAGCTGGCATCTCACTCTCTTTGAATCTTCTTTATCATGCTAGGATTAGCAGGAAAAAGCAAAAAATTTCAGAATTGCACCTTGCAATGTGGAGATATTACTGTTTGTGCATTTACAATATTCATTGATTTTTGCCATTGAAAAACATGTTTTTCATATACCAGAAATGTTTGAAGCTACTGACTGAATGAAAGGAGCTGGCATCTCACTCTCTTTGAATCTTCATCATGCTAGGATTAACAGGAAAAAGCTAAAAATTTCAGAATTGCACCGTGCAATGTGGAGATATTACTGTTTGTGCATTTACAATATTCATTGATTTTTGCCATTGAAAAACATGTTTTTCATATACCAGAAATGTTTGAAGCTACTGACTGAATGAAAGGAGCTGGCATCTCACTCTCTTTGAATCTTCTTTATCATGCTAGGATTAACAGGAAAAAGCTAAAAATTTCAGAATTGCACCGTGCAATGTGGAGATATTACTGTTTGTGCATTTACAATATTCATTGATTTTTGCCATTGAAAAACATGTTTTTCATATACCAGAAATGTTTGAAGCTACTGACTGAATGAAAGGAGCTGGCATCTCACTCTCTTTGAATCTTCTTTATCATGCTAGGATTAGCAGGAAAAAGCTAAAAATTTCAGAATTGCACCGTGCAATGTGGAGATATTACTGTTTGTGCATTTACAATATTCATTGATTTTTGCCATTGAAAAACGTCCAGAAATGTTTGAAGCTACTGACTGAATGAAAGGAGCTGGCATCTCACTCTCTTTGAATCTTCTTTATCATGCTAGGATTAACAGGAAAAAGCTAAAAATTTCAGAATTGCACCTTGCAATGTGGAGATATTACTGTTTGTGCATTTACAATATTCATTGATTTTTGCCATTGAAAAACGTCCAGAAATGTTTGAAGCTACTGACTGAATGAAAGGAGCTGGCATCTCACTCTCTTTGAATCTTCTTTATCATGCTAGGATTAACAGGAAAAAGCTAAAAATTTCAGAATTGCACCTTGCAATGTGGAGATATTACTGTTTGTGCATTTACAATATTCATTGATTTTTGCCATTGAAAAACGTCCAGAAATGTTTGAAGCTACTGACTGAATGAAAGGAGCTGGCATCTCACTCTCTTTGAATCTTCTTTATCATGCTAGGATTAGCAGGAAAAAGCAAAAAATTTCAGAATTGCACCGTGCAATGTGGAGATATTACTGTTTGTGCATTTACAATATTCATTGATTTTTGCCATTGAAAAACATGTTTTTCATATACCAGAAATGTTTGAAGCTACTGACTGAATGAAAGGAGCTGGCATCTCACTCTCTTTGAATCTTCTTTATCATGCTAGGATTAGCAGGAAAAAGCAAAAAATTTCAGAATTGCACCTTGCAATGTGGAGATATTACTGTTTGTGCATTTACAATATTCATTGATTTTTGCCATTGAAAAACATGTTTTTCATATACCAGAAATGTTTGAAGCTACTGACTGAATGAAAGGAGCTGGCATCTCACTCTCTTTGAATCTTCTTTATCATGCTAGGATTAGCAGGAAAAAGCAAAAAATTTCAGAATTGCACCGTGCAATGTGGAGATATTACTGTTTGTGCATTTACAATATTCATTGATTTTTGCCATTGAAAAACGTCCAGAAATGTTTGAAGCTACTGACTGAATGAAAGGAGCTGGCATCTCACTCTCTTTGAATCTTCTTTATCATGCTAGGATTAGCAGGAAAAAGCAAAAAATTTCAGAATTGCACCGTGCAATGTGGAGATATTACTGTTTGTGCATTTACAATATTCATTGATTTTTGCCATTGAAAAACGTCCAGAAATGTTTGAAGCTACTGACTGAATGAAAGGAGCTGGCATCTCACTCTCTTTGAATCTTCTTTATCATGCTAGGATTAGCAGGAAAAAGCAAAAAATTTCAGAATTGCACCGTGCAATGTGGAGATATTACTGTTTGTGCATTTACAATATTCATTGATTTTTGCCATTGAAAAACATGTTTTTCATATACCAGAAATGTTTGAAGCTACTGACTGAATGAAAGGAGCTGGCATCTCACTCTCTTTGAATCTTCTTTATCATGCTAGGATTAACAGGAAAAAGCAAAAAATTTCAGAATTGCACCGTGCAATGTGGAGATATTACTGTTTGTGCATTTACAATATTCATTGATTTTTGCCATTGAAAAACGTCCAGAAATGTTTGAAGCTACTGACTGAATGAAAGGAGCTGGCATCTCACTCTCTTTGAATCTTCTTTATCATGCTAGGATTAACAGGAAAAAGCTAAAAATTTCAGAATTGCACCGTGCAATGTGGAGATATTACTGTTTGTGCATTTACAATATTCATTGATTTTTGCCATTGAAAAACATGTTTTTCATATACCAGAAATGTTTGAAGCTACTGACTGAATGAAAGGAGCTGGCATCTCACTCTCTTTGAATCTTCTTTATCATGCTAGGATTAACAGGAAAAAGCTAAAAATTTCAGAATTGCACCTTGCAATGTGGAGATATTACTGTTTGTGCATTTACAATATTCATTGATTTTTGCCATTGAAAAACATGTTTTTCATATACCAGAAATGTTTGAAGCTACTGACTGAATGAAAGGAGCTGGCATCTCACTCTCTTTGAATCTTCTTTATCATGCTAGGATTAACAGGAAAAAGCTAAAAATTTCAGAATTGCACCGTGCAATGTGGAGATATTACTGTTTGTGCATTTACAATATTCATTGATTTTTGCCATTGAAAAACATGTTTTTCATATACCAGAAATGTTTGAAGCTACTGACTGAATGAAAGGAGCTGGCATCTCACTCTCTTTGAATCTTCTTTATCATGCTAGGATTAACAGGAAAAAGCAAAAAATTTCAGAATTGCACCTTGCAATGTGGAGATATTACTGTTTGTGCATTTACAATATTCATTGATTTTTGCCATTGAAAAACATGTTTTTCATATACCAGAAATGTTTGAAGCTACTGACTGAATGAAAGGAGCTGGCATCTCACTCTCTTTGAATCTTCTTTATCATGCTAGGATTAGCAGGAAAAAGCAAAAAATTTCAGAATTGCACCGTGCAATGTGGAGATATTACTGTTTGTGCATTTACAATATTCATTGATTTTTGCCATTGAAAAACGTCCAGAAATGTTTGAAGCTACTGACTGAATGAAAGGAGCTGGCATCTCACTCTCTTTGAATCTTCTTTATCATGCTAGGATTAACAGGAAAAAGCTAAAAATTTCAGAATTGCACCGTGCAATGTGGAGATATTACTGTTTGTGCATTTACAATATTCATTGATTTTTGCCATTGAAAAACATGTTTTTCATATACCAGAAATGTTTGAAGCTACTGACTGAATGAAAGGAGCTGGCATCTCACTCTCTTTGAATCTTCTTTATCATGCTAGGATTAGCAGGAAAAAGCAAAAAATTTCAGAATTGCACCGTGCAATGTGGAGATATTACTGTTTGTGCATTTACAATATTCATTGATTTTTGCCATTGAAAAACATGTTTTTCATATACCAGAAATGTTTGAAGCTACTGACTGAATGAAAGGAGCTGGCATCTCACTCTCTTTGAATCTTCTTTATCATGCTAGGATTAACAGGAAAAAGCTAAAAATTTCAGAATTGCACCGTGCAATGTGGAGATATTACTGTTTGTGCATTTACAATATTCATTGATTTTTGCCATTGAAAAACATGTTTTTCATATACCAGAAATGTTTGAAGCTACTGACTGAATGAAAGGAGCTGGCATCTCACTCTCTTTGAATCTTCTTTATCATACTAGGATTAACAGGAAAAAGCAAAAAATTTCAGAATTGCACCGTGCAATGTGGAGATATTACTGTTTGTGCATTTACAATATTCATTGATTTTTGCCATTGAAAAACATGTTTTTCATATACCAGAAATGTTTGAAGCTACTGACTGAATGAAAGGAGCTGGCATCTCACTCTCTTTGAATCTTCTTTATCATGCTAGGATTAGCAGGAAAAAGCAAAAAATTTCAGAATTGCACCGTGCAATGTGGAGATATTACTGTTTGTGCATTTACAATATTCATTGATTTTTGCCATTGAAAAACATGTTTTTCATATACCAGAAATGTTTGAAGCTACTGACTGAATGAAAGGAGCTGGCATCTCACTCTCTTTGAATCTTCTTTATCATGCTAGGATTAACAGGAAAAAGCTAAAAATTTCAGAATTGCACCGTGCAATGTGGAGATATTACTGTTTGTGCATTTACAATATTCATTGATTTTTGCCATTGAAAAACATGTTTTTCATATACCAGAAATGTTTGAAGCTACTGACTGAATGAAAGGAGCTGGCATCTCACTCTCTTTGAATCTTCTTTATCATGCTAGGATTAGCAGGAAAAAGCAAAAAATTTCAGAATTGCACCTTGCAATGTGGAGATATTACTGTTTGTGCATTTACAATATTCATTGATTTTTGCCATTGAAAAACGTCCAGAAATGTTTGAAGCTACTGACTGAATGAAAGGAGCTGGCATCTCACTCTCTTTGAATCTTCTTTATCATGCTAGGATTAACAGGAAAAAGCTAAAAATTTCAGAATTGCACCTTGCAATGTGGAGATATTACTGTTTGTGCATTTACAATATTCATTGATTTTTGAAATTGAAAAACATGTTTTTCATATACCAGAAATGTTTGAAGCTACTGACTGAATGAAAGGAGCTGGCATCTCACTCTCTTTGAATCTTCTTTATCATGCTAGGATTAGCAGGAAAAAGCAAAAAATTTCAGAATTGCACCTTGCAATGTGGAGATATTACTGTTTGTGCATTTACAATATTCATTGATTTTTGCCATTGAAAAACATGTTTTTCATATACCAGAAATGTTTGAAGCTACTGACTGAATGAAAGGAGCTGGCATCTCACTCTCTTTGAATCTTCTTTATCATGCTAGGATTAACAGGAAAAAGCTAAAAATTTCAGAATTGCACCGTGCAATGTGGAGATATTACTGTTTGTGCATTTACAATATTCATTGATTTTTGCCATTGAAAAACATGTTTTTCATATACCAGAAATGTTTGAAGCTACTGACTGAATGAAAGGAGCTGGCATCTCACTCTCTTTGAATCTTCTTTATCATGCTAGGATTAACAGGAAAAAGCTAAAAATTTCAGAATTGCACCGTGCAATGTGGAGATATTACTGTTTGTGCATTTACAATATTCATTGATTTTTGCCATTGAAAAACATGTTTTTCATATACCAGAAATGTTTGAAGCTACTGACTGAATGAAAGGAGCTGGCATCTCACTCTCTTTGAATCTTCTTTATCATGCTAGGATTAGCAGGAAAAAGCTAAAAATTTCAGAATTGCACCGTGCAATGTGGAGATATTACTGTTTGTGCATTTACAATATTCATTGATTTTTGCCATTGAAAAACGTCCAGAAATGTTTGAAGCTACTGACTGAATGAAAGGAGCTGGCATCTCACTCTCTTTGAATCTTCTTTATCATGCTAGGATTAACAGGAAAAAGCTAAAAATTTCAGAATTGCACCTTGCAATGTGGAGATATTACTGTTTGTGCATTTACAATATTCATTGATTTTTGCCATTGAAAAACGTCCAGAAATGTTTGAAGCTACTGACTGAATGAAAGGAGCTGGCATCTCACTCTCTTTGAATCTTCTTTATCATGCTAGGATTAACAGGAAAAAGCTAAAAATTTCAGAATTGCACCTTGCAATGTGGAGATATTACTGTTTGTGCATTTACAATATTCATTGATTTTTGCCATTGAAAAACGTCCAGAAATGTTTGAAGCTACTGACTGAATGAAAGGAGCTGGCATCTCACTCTCTTTGAATCTTCTTTATCATGCTAGGATTAGCAGGAAAAAGCAAAAAATTTCAGAATTGCACCGTGCAATGTGGAGATATTACTGTTTGTGCATTTACAATATTCATTGATTTTTGCCATTGAAAAACATGTTTTTCATATACCAGAAATGTTTGAAGCTACTGACTGAATGAAAGGAGCTGGCATCTCACTCTCTTTGAATCTTCTTTATCATGCTAGGATTAGCAGGAAAAAGCTAAAAATTTCAGAATTGCACCGTGCAATGTGGAGATATTACTGTTTGTGCATTTACAATATTCATTGATTTTTGCCATTGAAAAACATGTTTTTCATATACCAGAAATGTTTGAAGCTACTGACTGAATGAAAGGAGCTGGCATCTCACTCTCTTTGAATCTTCTTTATCATGCTAGGATTAGCAGGAAAAAGCAAAAAATTTCAGAATTGCACCTTGCAATGTGGAGATATTACTGTTTGTGCATTTACAATATTCATTGATTTTTGCCATTGAAAAACATGTTTTTCATATACCAGAAATGTTTGAAGCTACTGACTGAATGAAAGGAGCTGGCATCTCACTCTCTTTGAATCTTCTTTATCATGCTAGGATTAGCAGGAAAAAGCAAAAAATTTCAGAATTGCACCTTGCAATGTGGAGATATTACTGTTTGTGCATTTACAATATTCATTGATTTTTGCCATTGAAAAACGTCCAGAAATGTTTGAAGCTACTGACTGAATGAAAGGAGCTGGCATCTCACTCTCTTTGAATCTTCTTTATCATGCTAGGATTAGCAGGAAAAAGCAAAAAATTTCAGAATTGCACCGTGCAATGTGGAGATATTACTGTTTGTGCATTTACAATATTCATTGATTTTTGCCATTGAAAAACATGTTTTTCATATACCAGAAATGTTTGAAGCTACTGACTGAATGAAAGGAGCTGGCATCTCACTCTCTTTGAATCTTCTTTATCATGCTAGGATTAACAGGAAAAAGCAAAAAATTTCAGAATTGCACCGTGCAATGTGGAGATATTACTGTTTGTGCATTTACAATATTCATTGATTTTTGCCATTGAAAAACGTCCAGAAATGTTTGAAGCTACTGACTGAATGAAAGGAGCTGGCATCTCACTCTCTTTGAATCTTCTTTATCATGCTAGGATTAACAGGAAAAAGCTAAAAATTTCAGAATTGCACCGTGCAATGTGGAGATATTACTGTTTGTGCATTTACAATATTCATTGATTTTTGCCATTGAAAAACATGTTTTTCATATACCAGAAATGTTTGAAGCTACTGACTGAATGAAAGGAGCTGGCATCTCACTCTCTTTGAATCTTCTTTATCATGCTAGGATTAACAGGAAAAAGCTAAAAATTTCAGAATTGCACCTTGCAATGTGGAGATATTACTGTTTGTGCATTTACAATATTCATTGATTTTTGCCATTGAAAAACATGTTTTTCATATACCAGAAATGTTTGAAGCTACTGACTGAATGAAAGGAGCTGGCATCTCACTCTCTTTGAATCTTCTTTATCATGCTAGGATTAACAGGAAAAAGCTAAAAATTTCAGAATTGCACCGTGCAATGTGGAGATATTACTGTTTGTGCATTTACAATATTCATTGATTTTTGCCATTGAAAAACATGTTTTTCATATACCAGAAATGTTTGAAGCTACTGACTGAATGAAAGGAGCTGGCATCTCACTCTCTTTGAATCTTCTTTATCATGCTAGGATTAACAGGAAAAAGCAAAAAATTTCAGAATTGCACCTTGCAATGTGGAGATATTACTGTTTGTGCATTTACAATATTCATTGATTTTTGCCATTGAAAAACATGTTTTTCATATACCAGAAATGTTTGAAGCTACTGACTGAATGAAAGGAGCTGGCATCTCACTCTCTTTGAATCTTCTTTATCATGCTAGGATTAGCAGGAAAAAGCAAAAAATTTCAGAATTGCACCGTGCAATGTGGAGATATTACTGTTTGTGCATTTACAATATTCATTGATTTTTGCCATTGAAAAACATGTTTTTCATATACCAGAAATGTTTGAAGCTACTGACTGAATGAAAGGAGCTGGCATCTCACTCTCTTTGAATCTTCTTTATCATGCTAGGATTAACAGGAAAAAGCAAAAAATTTCAGAATTGCACCGTGCAATGTGGAGATATTACTGTTTGTGCATTTACAATATTCATTGATTTTTGCCATTGAAAAACATGTTTTTCATATACCAGAAATGTTTGAAGCTACTGACTGAATGAAAGGAGCTGGCATCTCACTCTCTTTGAATCTTCTTTATCATGCTAGGATTAGCAGGAAAAAGCAAAAAATTTCAGAATTGCACCGTGCAATGTGGAGATATTACTGTTTGTGCATTTACAATATTCATTGATTTTTGCCATTGAAAAACATGTTTTTCATATACCAGAAATGTTTGAAGCTACTGACTGAATGAAAGGAGCTGGCATCTCACTCTCTTTGAATCTTCTTTATCATGCTAGGATTAACAGGAAAAAGCTAAAAATTTCAGAATTGCACCGTGCAATGTGGAGATATTACTGTTTGTGCATTTACAATATTCATTGATTTTTGCCATTGAAAAACATGTTTTTCATATACCAGAAATGTTTGAAGCTACTGACTGAATGAAAGGAGCTGGCATCTCACTCTCTTTGAATCTTCTTTATCATGCTAGGATTAGCAGGAAAAAGCAAAAAATTTCAGAATTGCACCTTGCAATGTGGAGATATTACTGTTTGTGCATTTACAATATTCATTGATTTTTGCCATTGAAAAACGTCCAGAAATGTTTGAAGCTACTGACTGATTGAAAGGAGCTGGCATCTCACTCTCTTTGAATCTTCTTTATCATGCTAGGATTAACAGGAAAAAGCTAAAAATTTCAGAATTGCACCTTGCAATGTGGAGATATTACTGTTTGTGCATTTACAATATTCATTGATTTTTGCCATTGAAAAACATGTTTTTCATATACCAGAAATGTTTGAAGCTACTGACTGAATGAAAGGAGCTGGCATCTCACTCTCTTTGAATCTTCTTTATCATGCTAGGATTAGCAGGAAAAAGCAAAAAATTTCAGAATTGCACCTTGCAATGTGGAGATATTACTGTTTGTGCATTTACAATATTCATTGATTTTTGCCATTGAAAAACATGTTTTTCATATACCAGAAATGTTTGAAGCTACTGACTGAATGAAAGGAGCTGGCATCTCACTCTCTTTGAATCTTCTTTATCATGCTAGGATTAACAGGAAAAAGCTAAAAATTTCAGAATTGCACGGTGCAATGTGGAGATATTACTGTTTGTGCATTTACAATATTCATTGATTTTTGCCATTGAAAAACATGTTTTTCATATACCAGAAATGTTTGAAGCTACTGACTGAATGAAAGGAGCTGGCATCTCACTCTCTTTGAATCTTCTTTATCATGCTAGGATTAACAGGAAAAAGCTAAAAATTTCAGAATTGCACCGTGCAATGTGGAGATATTACTGTTTGTGCATTTACAATATTCATTGATTTTTGCCATTGAAAAACATGTTTTTCATATACCAGAAATGTTTGAAGCTACTGACTGAATGAAAGGAGCTGGCATCTCACTCTCTTTGAATCTTCTTTATCATGCTAGGATTAGCAGGAAAAAGCTAAAAATTTCAGAATTGCACCTTGCAATGTGGAGATATTACTGTTTGTGCATTTACAATATTCATTGATTTTTGCCATTGAAAAACGTCCAGAAATGTTTGAAGCTACTGACTGAATGAAAGGAGCTGGCATCTCACTCTCTTTGAATCTTCTTTATCATGCTAGGATTAACAGGAAAAAGCTAAAAATTTCAGAATTGCACCTTGCAATGTGGAGATATTACTGTTTGTGCATTTACAATATTCATTGATTTTTGCCATTGAAAAACATGTTTTTCATATACCAGAAATGTTTGAAGCTACTGACTGAATGAAAGGAGCTGGCATCTCACTCTCTTTGAATCTTCTTTATCATGCTAGGATTAACAGGAAAAAGCTAAAAATTTCAGAATTGCACCTTGCAATGTGGAGATATTACTGTTTGTGCATTTACAATATTCATTGATTTTTGCCATTGAAAAACATGTTTTTCATATACCAGAAATGTTTGAAGCTACTGACTGAATGAAAGGAGCTGGCATCTCACTCTCTTTGAATCTTCTTTATCATGCTAGGATTAACAGGAAAAAGCAAAAAATTTCAGAATTGCACCGTGCAATGTGGAGATATTACTGTTTGTGCATTTACAATATTCATTGATTTTTGCCATTGAAAAACATGTTTTTCATATACCAGAAATGTTTGAAGCTACTGACTGAATGAAAGGAGCTGGCATCTCACTCTCTTTGAATCTTCTTTATCATGCTAGGATTAGCAGGAAAAAGCAAAAAATTTCAGAATTGCACCGTGCAATGTGGAGATATTACTGTTTGTGCATTTACAATATTCATTGATTTTTGCCATTGAAAAACATGTTTTTCATATACCAGAAATGTTTGAAGCTACTGACTGAATGAAAGGAGCTGGCATCTCACTCTCTTTGAATCTTCTTTATCATGCTAGGATTAACAGGAAAAAGCTAAAAATTTCAGAATTGCACCGTGCAATGTGGAGATATTACTGTTTGTGCATTTACAATATTCATTGATTTTTGCCATTGAAAAACATGTTTTTCATATACCAGAAATGTTTGAAGCTACTGACTGAATGAAAGGAGCTGGCATCTCACTCTCTTTGAATCTTCTTTATCATGCTAGGATTAGCAGGAAAAAGCAAAAAATTTCAGAATTGCACCTTGCAATGTGGAGATATTACTGTTTGTGCATTTACAATATTCATTGATTTTTGCCATTGAAAAACGTCCAGAAATGTTTGAAGCTACTGACTGAATGAAAGGAGCTGGCATCTCACTCTCTTTGAATCTTCTTTATCATGCTAGGATTAGCAGGAAAAAGCAAAAAATTTCAGAATTGCACCGTGCAATGTGGAGATATTACTGTTTGTGCATTTACAATATTCATTGATTTTTGCCATTGAAAAACATGTTTTTCATATACCAGAAATGTTTGAAGCTACTGACTGAATGAAAGGAGCTGGCATCTCACTCTCTTTGAATCTTCTTTATCATGCTAGGATTAACAGGAAAAAGCAAAAAATTTCAGAATTGCACCGTGCAATGTGGAGATATTACTGTTTGTGCATTTACAATATTCATTGATTTTTGCCATTGAAAAACGTCCAGAAATGTTTAAAGCTACTGACTGAATGAAAGGAGCTGGCATCTCACTCTCTTTGAATCTTCTTTATCATGCTAGGATTAACAGGAAAAAGCTAAAAATTTCAGAATTGCACCGTGCAATGTGGAGATATTACTGTTTGTGCATTTACAATATTCATTGATTTTTGCCATTGAAAAATCTGTTTTTCATATACCAGAAATGTTTGAAGCTACTGACTGAATGAAAGGAGCTGGCATCTCACTCTCTTTGAATCTTCTTTATCATGCTAGGATTAACAGGAAAAAGCTAAAAATTTCAGAATTGCACCTTGCAATGTGGAGATATTACTGTTTGTGCATTTACAATATTCATTGATTTTTGCCATTGAAAAACATGTTTTTCATATACCAGAAATGTTTGAAGCTACTGACTGAATGAAAGGAGCTGGCATCTCACTCTCTTTGAATCTTCTTTATCATGCTAGGATTAACAGGAAAAAGCTAAAAATTTCAGAATTGCACCGTGCAATGTGGAGATATTACTGTTTGTGCATTTACAATATTCATTGATTTTTGCCATTGAAAAACATGTTTTTCATATACCAGAAATGTTTGAAGCTACTGACTGAATGAAAGGAGCTGGCATCTCACTCTCTTTGAATCTTCTTTATCATGCTAGGATTAACAGGAAAAAGCAAAAAATTTCAGAATTGCACCTTGCAATGTGGAGATATTACTGTTTGTGCATTTACAATATTCATTGATTTTTGCCATTGAAAAACATGTTTTTCATATGCCAGAAATGTTTGAAGCTACTGACTGAATGAAAGGAGCTGGCATCTCACTCTCTTTGAATCTTCTTTATCATGCTAGGATTAGCAGGAAAAAGCAAAAAATTTCAGAATTGCACCGTGCAATGTGGAGATATTACTGTTTGTGCATTTACAATATTCATTGATTTTTGCCATTGAAAAACATGTTTTTCATATACCAGAAATGTTTGAAGCTACTGACTGAATGAAAGGAGCTGGCATCTCACTCTCTTTGAATCTTCTTTATCATGCTAGGATTAACAGGAAAAAGCTAAAAATTTCAGAATTGCACCTTGCAATGTGGAGATATTACTGTTTGTGCATTTACAATATTCATTGATTTTTGCCATTGAAAAACATGTTTTTCATATACCAGAAATGTTTGAAGCTACTGACTGAATGAAAGGAGCTGGCATCTCACTCTCTTTGAATCTTCTTTATCATGCTAGGATTAACAGGAAAAAGCAAAAAATTTCAGAATTGCACCGTGCAATGTGGAGATATTACTGTTTGTGCATTTACAATATTCATTGATTTTTGCCATTGAAAAACATGTTTTTCATATACCAGAAATGTTTGAAGCTACTGACTGAATGAAAGGAGCTGGCATCTCACTCTCTTTGAATCTTCTTTATCATGCTAGGATTAGCAGGAAAAAGCAAAAAATTTCAGAATTGCACCGTGCAATGTGGAGATATTACTGTTTGTGCATTTACAATATTCATTGATTTTTGCCATTGAAAAACATGTTTTTCATATACCAGAAATGTTTGAAGCTACTGACTGAATGAAAGGAGCTGGCATCTCACTCTCTTTGAATCTTCTTTATCATGCTAGGATTAACAGGAAAAAGCTAAAAATTTCAGAATTGCACCGTGCAATGTGGAGATATTACTGTTTGTGCATTTACAATATTCATTGATTTTTGCCATTGAAAAACATGTTTTTCATATACCAGAAATGTTTGAAGCTACTGACTGAATGAAAGGAGCTGGCATCTCACTCTCTTTGAATCTTCTTTATCATGCTAGGATTAGCAGGAAAAAGCAAAAAATTTCAGAATTGCACCTTGCAATGTGGAGATATTACTGTTTGTGCATTTACAATATTCATTGATTTTTGCCATTGAAAAACGTCCAGAAATGTTTGAAGCTACTGACTGAATGAAAGGAGCTGGCATCTCACTCTCTTTGAATCTTCTTTATCATGCTAGGATTAGCAGGAAAAAGCAAAAAATTTCAGAATTGCACCGTGCAATGTGGAGATATTACTGTTTGTGCATTTACAATATTCATTGATTTTTGCCATTGAAAAACATGTTTTTCATATACCAGAAATGTTTGAAGCTACTGACTGAATGAAAGGAGCTGGCATCTCACTCTCTTTGAATCTTCTTTATCATGCTAGGATTAACAGGAAAAAGCAAAAAATTTCAGAATTGCACCGTGCAATGTGGAGATATTACTGTTTGTGCATTTACAATATTCATTGATTTTTGCCATTGAAAAACGTCCAGAAATGTTTAAAGCTACTGACTGAATGAAAGGAGCTGGCATCTCACTCTCTTTGAATCTTCTTTATCATGCTAGGATTAACAGGAAAAAGCTAAAAATTTCAGAATTGCACCGTGCAATGTGGAGATATTACTGTTTGTGCATTTACAATATTCATTGATTTTTGCCATTGAAAAACATGTTTTTCATATACCAGAAATGTTTGAAGCTACTGACTGAATGAAAGGAGCTGGCATCTCACTCTCTTTGAATCTTCTTTATCATGCTAGGATTAACAGGAAAAAGCTAAAAATTTCAGAATTGCACCTTGCAATGTGGAGATATTACTGTTTGTGCATTTACAATATTCATTGATTTTTGCCATTGAAAAACATGTTTTTCATATACCAGAAATGTTTGAAGCTACTGACTGAATGAAAGGAGCTGGCATCTCACTCTCTTTGAATCTTCTTTATCATGCTAGGATTAACAGGAAAAAGCTAAAAATTTCAGAATTGCACCGTGCAATGTGGAGATATTACTGTTTGTGCATTTACAATATTCATTGATTTTTGCCATTGAAAAACATGTTTTTCATATACCAGAAATGTTTGAAGCTACTGACTGAATGAAAGGAGCTGGCATCTCACTCTCTTTGAATCTTCTTTATCATGCTAGGATTAACAGGAAAAAGCAAAAAATTTCAGAATTGCACCTTGCAATGTGGAGATATTACTGTTTGTGCATTTACAATATTCATTGATTTTTGCCATTGAAAAACATGTTTTTCATATGCCAGAAATGTTTGAAGCTACTGACTGAATGAAAGGAGCTGGCATCTCACTCTCTTTGAATCTTCTTTATCATGCTAGGATTAGCAGGAAAAAGCAAAAAATTTCAGAATTGCACCGTGCAATGTGGAGATATTACTGTTTGTGCATTTACAATATTCATTGATTTTTGCCATTGAAAAACATGTTTTTCATATACCAGAAATGTTTGAAGCTACTGACTGAATGAAAGGAGCTGGCATCTCACTCTATTTGAATCTTCTTTATCATGCTAGGATTAACAGGAAAAAGCTAAAAATTTCAGAATTGCACCTTGCAATGTGGAGATATTACTGTTTGTGCATTTACAATATTCATTGATTTTTGCCATTGAAAAACGTCCAGAAATGTTTGAAGCTACTGACTGAATGAAAGGAGCTGGCATCTCACTCTCTTTGAATCTTCTTTATCATGCTAGGATTAGCAGGAAAAAGCAAAAAATTTCAGAATTGCACCGTGCAATGTGGAGATATTACTGTTTGTGCATTTACAATATTCATTGATTTTTGCCATTGAAAAACATGTTTTTCATAAACCAGAAATGTTTGAAGCTACTGACTGAATGAAAGGAGCTGGCATCTCACTCTCTTTGAATCTTCTTTATCATGCTAGGATTAGCAGGAAAAAGCTAAAAATTTCAGAATTGCACCTTGCAATGTGGAGATATTACTGTTTGTGCATTTACAATATTCATTGATTTTTGCCATTGAAAAACATGTTTTTCATATACCAGAAATGTTTGAAGCTACTGACTGAATGAAAGGAGCTGGCATCTCACTCTCTTTGAATCTTCTTTATCATGCTAGGATTAACAGGAAAAAGCTAAAAATTTCAGAATTGCACCTTGCAATGTGGAGATATTACTGTTTGTGCATTTACAATATTCATTGATTTTTGCCATTGAAAAACGTCCAGAAATGTTTGAAGCTACTGACTGAATGAAAGGAGCTGGCATCTCACTCTCTTTGAATCTTCTTTATCATGCTAGGATTAACAGGAAAAAGCTAAAAATTTCAGAATTGCACCATGCAATGTGGAGATATTACTGTTTGTGCATTTACAATATTCATTGATTTTTGTCATTGAAAAACATGTTTTTCATATACCAGAAATGTTTGAAGCTACTGACTGAATGAAAGGAGCTGGCATCTCACTCTCTTTGAATCTTCTTTATCATGCTAGGATTAGCAGGAAAAAGCTAAAAATTTCAGAATTGCACCGTGCAATGTGGAGATATTACTGTTTGTGCATTTACAATATTCATTGATTTTTGCCATTGAAAAACATGTTTTTCATATACCAGAAATGTTTGAAGCTACTGACTGAATGAAAGGAGCTGGCATCTCACTCTCTTTGAATCTTCTTTATCATGCTAGGATTAGCAGGAAAAAGCAAAAAATTTCAGAATTGCACCGTGCAATGTGGAGATATTACTGTTTGTGCATTTACAATATTCATTGATTTTTGCCATTGAAAAACATGTTTTTCATATACCAGAAATGTTTGAAGCTACTGACTGAATGAAAGGAGCTGGCATCTCACTCTCTTTGAATCTTCTTTATCATGCTAGGATTAACAGGAAAAAGCTAAAAATCTCAGAATTGCACCGTGCAATGTGGAGATATTACTGTTTGTGCATTTACAATATTCATTGATTTTTGCCATTGAAAAACGTCCAGAAATGTTTGAAGCTACTGACTGAATGAAAGGAGCTGGCATCTCACTCTCTTTGAATCTTCTTTATCATGCTAGGATTAGCAGGAAAAAGCTAAAAATTTCAGAATTGCACCGTGCAATGTGGAGATATTACTGTTTGTGCATTTACAATATTCATTGATTTTTGCCATTGAAAAACATGTTTTTCATATACCAGAAATGTTTGAAGCTACTGACTGAATGAAAGGAGCTGGCATCTCACTCTCTTTGAATCTTCTTTATCATGCTAGGATTAGCAGGAAAAAGCAAAAAATTTCAGAATTGCACCGTGCAATGTGGAGATATTACTGTTTGTGCATTTACAATATTCATTGATTTTTGCCATTGAAAAACATGTTTTTCATATACCAGAAATGTTTGAAGCTACTGACTGAATGAAAGGAGCTGGCATCTCACTCTCTTTGAATCTTCTTTATCATGCTAGGATTAACAGGAAAAAGCTAAAAATTTCAGAATTGCACCATGCAATGTGGAGATATTACTGTTTGTGCATTTACAATATTCATTGATTTTTGCCATTGAAAAACATGTTTTTCATATACCAGAAATGTTTGAAGCTACTGACTGAATGAAAGGAGCTGGCATCTCACTCTCTTTGAATCTTCTTTATCATGCTAGGATTAGCAGGAAAAAGCAAAAAATTTCAGAATTGCACCTTGCAATGTGGAGATATTACTGTTTGTGCATTTACAATATTCATTGATTTTTGCCATTGAAAAACGTCCAGAAATGTTTGAAGCTACTGACTGAATGAAAGGAGCTGGCATCTCACTCTCTTTGAATCTTCTTTATCATGCTAGGATTAACAGGAAAAAGCTAAAAATTTCAGAATTGCACCGTGCAATGTGGAGATATTACTGTTTGTGCATTTACAATATTCATTGATTTTTGCCATTGAAAAACATGTTTTTCATATACCAGAAATGTTTGAAGCTACTGACTGAATGAAAGGAGCTGGCATCTCACTCTCTTTGAATCTTCTTTATCATGCTAGGATTAACAGGAAAAAGCAAAAAATTTCAGAATTGCACCGTGCAATGTGGAGATATTACTGTTTGTGCATTTACAATATTCATTGATTTTTGCCATTGAAAAACATGTTTTTCATATACCAGAAATGTTTGAAGCTACTGACTGAATGAAAGGAGCTGGCATCTCACTCTCTTTGAATCTTCTTTATCATGCTAGGATTAGCAGGAAAAAGCTAAAAATTTCAGAATTGCACCGTGCAATGTGGAGATATTACTGTTTGTGCATTTACAATATTCATTGATTTTTGCCATTGAAAAACATGTTTTTCATATACCAGAAATGTTTGAAGCTACTGACTGAATGAAAGGAGCTGGCATCTCACTCTCTTTGAATCTTCTTTATCATGCTAGGATTAGCAGGAAAAAGCAAAAAATTTCAGAATTGCACCGTGCAATGTGGAGATATTACTGTTTGTGCATTTACAATATTCATTGATTTTTGCCATTGAAAAACATGTTTTTCATATACCAGAAATGTTTGAAGCTACTGACTGAATGAAAGGAGCTGGCATCTCACTCTCTTTGAATCTTCTTTATCATGCTAGGATTAACAGGAAAAAGCTAAAAATTTCAGAATTGCACCGTGCAATGTGGAGATATTACTGTTTGTGCATTTACAATATTCATTGATTTTTGCCATTGAAAAACATGTTTTTCATATACCAGAAATGTTTGAAGCTACTGACTGAATGAAAGGAGCTGGCATCTCACTCTCTTTGAATCTTCTTTATCATGCTAGAATTAGCAGGAAAAAGCTAAAAATTTCAGAATTGCACCGTGCAATGTGGAGATATTACTGTTTGTGCATTTACAATATTCATTGATTTTTGCCATTGAAAAACATGTTTTTCATATACCAGAAATGTTTGAAGCTACTGACTGAATGAAAGGAGCTGGCATCTCACTCTCTTTGAATCTTCTTTATCATGCTAGGATTAGCAGGAAAAAGCAAAAAATTTCAGAATTGCACCGTGCAATGTGGAGATATTACTGTTTGTGCATTTACAATATTCATTGATTTTTGCCATTGAAAAACGTCCAGAAATGTTTGAAGCTACTGACTGAATGAAAGGAGCTGGCATCTCACTCTCTTTGAATCTTCTTTATCATGCTAGGATTAGCAGGAAAAAGCAAAAAATTTCAGAATTGCACCTTGCAATGTGGAGATATTACTGTTTGTGCATTTACAATATTCATTGATTTTTGCCATTGAAAAACATGTTTTTCATATACCAGAAATGTTTGAAGCTACTGACTGAATGAAAGGAGCTGGCATCTCACTCTCTTTGAATCTTCTTTATCATGCTAGGATTAGCAGGAAAAAGCAAAAAATTTCAGAATTGCACCGTGCAATGTGGAGATATTACTGTTTGTGCATTTACAATATTCATTGATTTTTGCCATTGAAAAACGTCCAGAAATGTTTGAAGCTACTGACTGAATGAAAGGAGCTGGCATCTCACTCTCTTTGAATCTTCTTTATCATGCTAGGATTAGCAGGAAAAAGCAAAAAATTTCAGAATTGCACCGTGCAATGTGGAGATATTACTGTTTGTGCATTTACAATATTCATTGATTTTTGCCATTGAAAAACATGTTTTTCATATACCAGAAATGTTTGAAGCTACTGACTGAATGAAAGGAGCTGGCATCTCACTCTCTTTGAATCTTCTTTATCATGCTAGGATTAGCAGGAAAAAGCAAAAAATTTCAGAATTGCACCGTGCAATGTGGAGATATTACTGTTTGTGCATTTACAATATTCATTGATTTTTGCCATTGAAAAACATGTTTTTCATATACCAGAAATGTTTGAAGCTACTGACTGAATGAAAGGAGCTGGCATCTCACTCTCTTTGAATCTTCTTTATCATGCTAGGATTAGCAGGAAAAAGCTAAAAATTTCAGAATTGCACCTTGCAATGTGGAGATATTACTGTTTGTGCATTTACAATATTCATTGATTTTTGCCATTGAAAAACGTCCAGAAATGTTTGAAGCTACTGACTGAATGAAAGGAGCTGGCATCTCACTCTCTTTGAATCTTCTTTATCATGCTAGGATTAACAGGAAAAAGCTAAAAATTTCAGAATTGCACCGTGCAATGTGGAGATATTACTGTTTGTGCATTTACAATATTCATTGATTTTTGCCATTGAAAAACGTCCAGAAATGTTTGAAGCTACTGACTGAATGAAAGGAGCTGGCATCTCACTCTCTTTGAATCTTCTTTATCATGCTAGGATTAACAGGAAAAAGCTAAAAATTTCAGAATTGCACCTTGCAATGTGGAGATATTACTGTTTGTGCATTTACAATATTCATTGATTTTTGCCATTGAAAAACGTCCAGAAATGTTTGAAGCTACTGACTGAATGAAAGGAGCTGGCATCTCACTCTCTTTGAATCTTCTTTATCATGCTAGGATTAGCAGGAAAAAGCTAAAAATTTCAGAATTGCACCGTGCAATGTGGAGATATTACTGTTTGTGCATTTACAATATTCATTGATTTTTGCCATTGAAAAACGTCCAGAAATGTTTGAAGCTACTGACTGAATGAAAGGAGCTGGCATCTCACTCTCTTTGAATCTTCTTTATCATGCTAGGATTAACAGGAAAAAGCTAAAAATTTCAGAATTGCACCTTGCAATGTGGAGATATTACTGTTTGTGCATTTACAATATTCATTGATTTTTGCCATTGAAAAACGTCCAGAAATGTTTGAAGCTACTGACTGAATGAAAGGAGCTGGCATCTCACTCTCTTTGAATCTTCTTTATCATGCTAGGATTAACAGGAAAAAGCTAAAAATTTCAGAATTGCACCTTGCAATGTGGAGATATTACTGTTTGTGCATTTACAATATTCATTGATTTTTGCCATTGAAAAACGTCCAGAAATGTTTGAAGCTACTGACTGAATGAAAGGAGCTGGCATCTCACTCTCTTTGAATCTTCTTTATCATGCTAGGATTAGCAGGAAAAAGCAAAAAATTTCAGAATTGCACCGTGCAATGTGGAGATATTACTGTTTGTGCATTTACAATATTCATTGATTTTTGCCATTGAAAAACATGTTTTTCATATACCAGAAATGTTTGAAGCTACTGACTGAATGAAAGGAGCTGGCATCTCACTCTCTTTGAATCTTCTTTATCATGCTAGGATTAGCAGGAAAAAGCTAAAAATTTCAGAATTGCACCGTGCAATGTGGAGATATTACTGTTTGTGCATTTACAATATTCATTGATTTTTGCCATTGAAAAACATGTTTTTCATATACCAGAAATGTTTGAAGCTACTGACTGAATGAAAGGAGCTGGCATCTCACTCTCTTTGAATCTTCTTTATCATGCTAGGATTAGCAGGAAAAAGCTAAAAATTTCAGAATTGCACCTTGCAATGTGGAGATATTACTGTTTGTGCATTTACAATATTCATTGATTTTTGCCATTGAAAAACGTCCAGAAATGTTTGAAGCTACTGACTGAATGAAAGGAGCTGGCATCTCACTCTCTTTGAATCTTCTTTATCATGCTAGGATTAACAGGAAAAAGCTAAAAATTTCAGAATTGCACCGTGCAATGTGGAGATATTACTGTTTGTGCATTTACAATATTCATTGATTTTTGCCATTGAAAAACGTCCAGAAATGTTTGAAGCTACTGACTGAATGAAAGGAGCTGGCATCTCACTCTCTTTGAATCTTCTTTATCATGCTAGGATTAACAGGAAAAAGCTAAAAATTTCAGAATTGCACCTTGCAATGTGGAGATATTACTGTTTGTGCATTTACAATATTCATTGATTTTTGCCATTGAAAAACGTCCAGAAATGTTTGAAGCTACTGACTGAATGAAAGGAGCTGGCATCTCACTCTCTTTGAATCTTCTTTATCATGCTAGGATTAGCAGGAAAAAGCTAAAAATTTCAGAATTGCACCGTGCAATGTGGAGATATTACTGTTTGTGCATTTACAATATTCATTGATTTTTGCCATTGAAAAACGTCCAGAAATGTTTGAAGCTACTGACTGAATGAAAGGAGCTGGCATCTCACTCTCTTTGAATCTTCTTTATCATGCTAGGATTAACAGGAAAAAGCTAAAAATTTCAGAATTGCACCTTGCAATGTGGAGATATTACTGTTTGTGCATTTACAATATTCATTGATTTTTGCCATTGAAAAACGTCCAGAAATGTTTGAAGCTACTGACTGAATGAAAGGAGCTGGCATCTCACTCTCTTTGAATCTTCTTTATCATGCTAGGATTAACAGGAAAAAGCTAAAAATTTCAGAATTGCACCTTGCAATGTGGAGATATTACTGTTTGTGCATTTACAATATTCATTGATTTTTGCCATTGAAAAACGTCCAGAAATGTTTGAAGCTACTGACTGAATGAAAGGAGCTGGCATCTCACTCTCTTTGAATCTTCTTTATCATGCTAGGATTAGCAGGAAAAAGCAAAAAATTTCAGAATTGCACCGTGCAATGTGGAGATATTACTGTTTGTGCATTTACAATATTCATTGATTTTTGCCATTGAAAAACATGTTTTTCATATACCAGAAATGTTTGAAGCTACTGACTGAATGAAAGGAGCTGGCATCTCACTCTCTTTGAATCTTCTTTATCATGCTAGGATTAGCAGGAAAAAGCTAAAAATTTCAGAATTGCACCGTGCAATGTGGAGATATTACTGTTTGTGCATTTACAATATTCATTGATTTTTGCCATTGAAAAACATGTTTTTCATATACCAGAAATGTTTGAAGCTACTGACTGAATGAAAGGAGCTGGCATCTCACTCTCTTTGAATCTTCTTTATCATGCTAGGATTAGCAGGAAAAAGCAAAAAATTTCAGAATTGCACCTTGCAATGTGGAGATATTACTGTTTGTGCATTTACAATATTCATTGATTTTTGCCATTGAAAAACATGTTTTTCATATACCAGAAATGTTTGAAGCTACTGACTGAATGAAAGGAGCTGGCATCTCACTCTCTTTGAATCTTCTTTATCATGCTAGGATTAGCAGGAAAAAGCAAAAAATTTCAGAATTGCACCGTGCAATGTGGAGATATTACTGTTTGTGCATTTACAATATTCATTGATTTTTGCCATTGAAAAACGTCCAGAAATGTTTGAAGCTACTGACTGAATGAAAGGAGCTGGCATCTCACTCTCTTTGAATCTTCTTTATCATGCTAGGATTAGCAGGAAAAAGCAAAAAATTTCAGAATTGCACCGTGCAATGTGGAGATATTACTGTTTGTGCATTTACAATATTCATTGATTTTTGCCATTGAAAAACATGTTTTTCATATACCAGAAATGTTTGAAGCTACTGACTGAATGAAAGGAGCTGGCATCTCACTCTCTTTGAATCTTCTTTATCATGCTAGGATTAACAGGAAAAAGCAAAAAATTTCAGAATTGCACCGTGCAATGTGGAGATATTACTGTTTGTGCATTTACAATATTCATTGATTTTTGCCATTGAAAAACGTCCAGAAATGTTTGAAGCTACTGACTGAATGAAAGGAGCTGGCATCTCACTCTCTTTGAATCTTCTTTATCATGCTAGGATTAACAGGAAAAAGCTAAAAATTTCAGAATTGCACCGTGCAATGTGGAGATATTACTGTTTGTGCATTTACAATATTCATTGATTTTTGCCATTGAAAAACATGTTTTTCATATACCAGAAATGTTTGAAGCTACTGACTGAATGAAAGGAGCTGGCATCTCACTCTCTTTGAATCTTCTTTATCATGCTAGGATTAACAGGAAAAAGCTAAAAATTTCAGAATTGCACCTTGCAATGTGGAGATATTACTGTTTGTGCATTTACAATATTCATTGATTTTTGCCATTGAAAAACATGTTTTTCATATACCAGAAATGTTTGAAGCTACTGACTGAATGAAAGGAGCTGGCATCTCACTCTCTTTGAATCTTCTTTATCATGCTAGGATTAACAGGAAAAAGCTAAAAATTTCAGAATTGCACCGTGCAATGTGGAGATATTACTGTTTGTGCATTTACAATATTCATTGATTTTTGCCATTGAAAAACATGTTTTTCATATACCAGAAATGTTTGAAGCTACTGACTGAATGAAAGGAGCTGGCATCTCACTCTCTTTGAATCTTCTTTATCATGCTAGGATTAACAGGAAAAAGCAAAAAATTTCAGAATTGCACCTTGCAATGTGGAGATATTACTGTTTGTGCATTTACAATATTCATTGATTTTTGCCATTGAAAAACATGTTTTTCATATACCAGAAATGTTTGAAGCTACTGACTGAATGAAAGGAGCTGGCATCTCACTCTCTTTGAATCTTCTTTATCATGCTAGGATTAGCAGGAAAAAGCAAAAAATTTCAGAATTGCACCGTGCAATGTGGAGATATTACTGTTTGTGCATTTACAATATTCATTGATTTTTGCCATTGAAAAACGTCCAGAAATGTTTGAAGCTACTGACTGAATGAAAGGAGCTGGCATCTCACTCTCTTTGAATCTTCTTTATCATGCTAGGATTAACAGGAAAAAGCTAAAAATTTCAGAATTGCACCGTGCAATGTGGAGATATTACTGTTTGTGCATTTACAATATTCATTGATTTTTGCCATTGAAAAACATGTTTTTCATATACCAGAAATGTTTGAAGCTACTGACTGAATGAAAGGAGCTGGCATCTCACTCTCTTTGAATCTTCTTTATCATGCTAGGATTAGCAGGAAAAAGCAAAAAATTTCAGAATTGCACCGTGCAATGTGGAGATATTACTGTTTGTGCATTTACAATATTCATTGATTTTTGCCATTGAAAAACATGTTTTTCATATACCAGAAATGTTTGAAGCTACTGACTGAATGAAAGGAGCTGGCATCTCACTCTCTTTGAATCTTCTTTATCATGCTAGGATTAACAGGAAAAAGCTAAAAATTTCAGACTTGCACCGTGCAATGTGGAGATATTACTGTTTGTGCATTTACAAAATTCATTGATTTTTGCCATTGAAAAACATGTTTTTCATATACCAGAAATGTTTGAAGCTACTGACTGAATGAAAGGAGCTGGCATCTCACTCTCTTTGAATCTTCTTTATCATGCTAGGATTAACAGGAAAAAGCTAAAAATTTCAGAATTGCACCTTGCAATGTGGAGATATTACTGTTTGTGCATTTACAATATTCATTGATTTTTGCCATTGAAAAACATGTTTTTCATATACCAGAAATGTTTGAAGCTACTGACTGAATGAAAGGAGCTGGCATCTCACTCTCTTTGAATCTTCTTTATCATGCTAGGATTAACAGGAAAAAGCAAAAAATTTCAGAATTGCACCTTGCAATGTGGAGATATTACTGTTTGTGCATTTACAATATTCATTGATTTTTGCCATTGAAAAACATGTTTTTCATATACCAGAAATGTTTGAAGCTACTGACTGAATGAAAGGAGCTGGCATCTCACTCTCTTTGAATCTTCTTTATCATGCTAGGATTAGCAGGAAAAAGCAAAAAATTTCAGAATTGCACCGTGCAATGTGGAGATATTACTGTTTGTGCATTTACAATATTCATTGATTTTTGCCATTGAAAAACGTCCAGAAATGTTTGAAGCTACTGACTGAATGAAAGGAGCTGGCATCTCACTCTCTTTGAATCTTCTTTATCATGCTAGGATTAACAGGAAAAAGCTAAAAATTTCAGAATTGCACCGTGCAATGTGGAGATATTACTGTTTGTGCATTTACAATATTCATTGATTTTTGCCATTAAAAAACATGTTTTTCATATACCAGAAATGTTTGAAGCTACTGACTGAATGAAAGGAGCTGGCATCTCACTCTCTTTGAATCTTCTTTACCATGCTAGGATTAGCAGGAAAAAGCAAAAAATTTCAGAATTGCACCGTGCAATGTGGAGATATTACTGTTTGTGCATTTACAATATTCATTGATTTTTGCCATTGAAAAACATGTTTTTCATATACCAGAAATGTTTGAAGCTACTGACTGAATGAAAGGAGCTGGCATCTCACTCTCTTTGAATCTTCTTTATCATGCTAGGATTAACAGGAAAAAGCTAAAAATTTCAGAATTGCACCGTGCAATGTGGAGATATTACTGTTTGTGCATTTACAATATTCATTGATTTTTGCCATTGAAAAACATGTTTTTCATATACCAGAAATGTTTGAAGCTACTGACTGAATGAAAGGAGCTGGCATCTCACTCTCTTTGAATCTTCTTTATCATGCTAGGATTAACAGGAAAAAGCAAAAAATTTCAGAATTGCACCGTGCAATGTGGAGATATTACTGTTTGTGCATTTACAATATTCATTGATTTTTGCCATTGAAAAACATGTTTTTCATATACCAGAAATGTTTGAAGCTACTGACTGAATGAAAGGAGCTGGCATCTCACTCTCTTTGAATCTTCTTTATCATGCTAGGATTAGCAGGAAAAAGCAAAAAATTTCAGAATTGCACCGTGCAATGTGGAGATATTACTGTTTGTGCATTTACAATATTCATTGATTTTTGCCATTGAAAAACATGTTTTTCATATACCAGAAATGTTTGAAGCTACTGACTGAATGAAAGGAGCTGGCATCTCACTCTCTTTGAATCTTCTTTATCATGCTAGGATTAACAGGAAAAAGCTAAAAATTTCAGAATTGCTCCGTGCAATGTGGAGATATTACTGTTTGTGCATTTACAATATTCATTGATTTTTGCCATTGAAAAACATGTTTTTCATATACCAGAAATGTTTGAAGCTACTGACTGAATGAAAGGAGCTGGCATCTCACTCTCTTTGAATCTTCTTTATCATGCTAGGATTAGCAGGAAAAAGCAAAAAATTTCAGAATTGCACCTTGCAATGTGGAGATATTACTGTTTGTGCATTTACAATATTCATTGATTTTTGCCATTGAAAAACGTCCAGAAATGTTTGAAGCTACTGACTGAATGAAAGGAGCTGGCATCTCACTCTCTTTGAATCTTCTTTATCATGCTAGGATTAACAGGAAAAAGCTAAAAATTTCAGAATTGCACCTTGCAATGTGGAGATATTACTGTTTGTGCATTTACAATATTCATTGATTTTTGCCATTGAAAAACATGTTTTTCATATACCAGAAATGTTTGAAGCTACTGACTGAATGAAAGGAGCTGGCATCTCACTCTCTTTGAATCTTCTTTATCATGCTAGGATTAGCAGGAAAAAGCAAAAAATTTCAGAATTGCACCTTGCAATGTGGAGATATTACTGTTTGTGCATTTACAATATTCATTGATTTTTGCCATTGAAAAACATGTTTTTCATATACCAGAAATGTTTGAAGCTACTGACTGAATGAAAGGAGCTGGCATCTCACTCTCTTTCAATCTTCTTTATCATGCTAGGATTAACAGGAAAAAGCTAAAAATTTCAGAATTGCACCGTGCAATGTGGAGATATTACTGTTTGTGCATTTACAATATTCATTGATTTTTGCCATTGAAAAACATGTTTTTCATATACCAGAAATGTTTGAAGCTACTGACTGAATGAAAGGAGCTGGCATCTCACTCTCTTTGAATCTTCTTTATCATGCTAGGATTAACAGGAAAAAGCTAAAAATTTCAGAATTGCACCGTGCAATGTGGAGATATTACTGTTTGTGCATTTACAATATTCATTGATTTTTGCCATTGAAAAACATGTTTTTCATATACCAGAAATGTTTGAAGCTACTGACTGAATGAAAGGAGCTGGCATCTCACTCTCTTTGAATCTTCTTTATCATGCTAGGATTAGCAGGAAAAAGCTAAAAATTTCAGAATTGCACCTTGCAATGTGGAGATATTACTGTTTGTGCATTTACAATATTCATTGATTTTTGCCATTGAAAAACGTCCAGAAATGTTTGAAGCTACTGACTGAATGAAAGGAGCTGGCATCTCACTCTCTTTGAATCTTCTTTATCATGCTAGGATTAACAGGAAAAAGCTAAAAATTTCAGAATTGCACCTTGCAATGTGGAGATATTACTGTTTGTGCATTTACAATATTCATTGATTTTTGCCATTGAAAAACATGTTTTTCATATACCAGAAATGTTTGAAGCTACTGACTGAATGAAAGGAGCTGGCATCTCACTCTCTTTGAATCTTCTTTATCATGCTAGGATTAACAGGAAAAAGCTAAAAATTTCAGAATTGCACCTTGCAATGTGGAGATATTACTGTTTGTGCATTTACAATATTCATTGATTTTTGCCATTGAAAAACATGTTTTTCATATACCAGAAATGTTTGAAGCTACTGACTGAATGAAAGGAGCTGGCATCTCACTCTCTTTGAATCTTCTTTATCATGCTAGGATTAGCAGGAAAAAGCTAAAAATTTCAGAATTGCACCTTGCAATGTGGAGATATTACTGTTTGTGCATTTACAATATTCATTGATTTTTGCCATTGAAAAACATCCAGAAATGTTTGAAGCTACTGACTGAATGAAAGGAGCTGGCATCTCACTCTCTTTGAATCTTCTTTATCATGCTAGGATTAGCAGGAAAAAGCAAAAAATTTCAGAATTGCACCGTGCAATGTGGAGATATTACTGTTTGTGCATTTACAATATTCATTGATTTTTGCCATTGAAAAACGTCCAGAAATGTTTGAAGCTACTGACTGAATGAAAGGAGCTGGCATCTCACTCTCTTTGAATCTTCTTTATCATGCTAGGATTAGCAGGAAAAAGCAAAAAATTTCAGAATTGCACCGTGCAATGTGGAGATATTACTGTTTGTGCATTTACAATATTCATTGATTTTTGCCATTGAAAAACATGTTTTTCATATACCAGAAATGTTTGAAGCTACTGACTGAATGAAAGGAGCTGGCATCTCACTCTCTTTGAATCTTCTTTATCATGCTAGGATTAACATTAAAAAGCTAAAAATTTCAGAATTGCTCCGTGCAATGTGGAGATATTACTGTTTGTGCATTTACAATATTCATTGATTTTTGCCATTGAAAAACATGTTTTTCATATACCAGAAATGTTTGAAGCTACTGACTGAATGAAAGGAGCTGGCATCTCACTCTCTTTGAATCTTCTTTATCATGCTAGGATTAGCAGGAAAAAGCAAAAAATTTCAGAATTGCACCTTGCAATGTGGAGATATTACTGTTTGTGCATTTACAATATTCATTGATTTTTGCCATTGAAAAACGTCCAGAAATGTTTGAAGCTACTGACTGAATGAAAGGAGCTGGCATCTCACTCTCTTTGAATCTTCTTTATCATGCTAGGATTAGCAGGAAAAAGCAAAAAATTTCAGAATTGCACCGTGCAATGTGGAGATATTACTGTTTGTGCATTTACAATATTCATTGATTTTTGCCATTGAAAAACATGTTTTTCATATACCAGAAATGTTTGAAGCTACTGACTGAATGAAAGGAGCTGGCATCTCACTCTCTTTGAATCTTCTTTATCATGCTAGGATTAACAGGAAAAAGCAAAAAATTTCAGAATTGCACCGTGCAATGTGGAGATATTACTGTTTGTGCATTTACAATATTCATTGATTTTTGCCATTGAAAAACGTCCAGAAATGTTTGAAGCTACTGACTGAATGAAAGGAGCTGGCATCTCACTCTCTTTGAATCTTCTTTATCATGCTAGGATTAACAGGAAAAAGCTAAAAATTTCAGAATTGCACCGTGCAATGTGGAGATATTACTGTTTGTGCATTTACAATATTCATTGATTTTTGCCATTGAAAAACATGTTTTTCATATACCAGAAATGTTTGAAGCTACTGACTGAATGAAAGGAGCTGGCATCTCACTCTCTTTGAATCTTCTTTATCATGCTAGGATTAACAGGAAAAAGCTAAAAATTTCAGAATTGCACCTTGCAATGTGGAGATATTACTGTTTGTGCATTTACAATATTCATTGATTTTTGCCATTGAAAAACATGTTTTTCATATACCAGAAATGTTTGAAGCTACTGACTGAATGAAAGGAGCTGGCATCTCACTCTCTTTGAATCTTCTTTATCATGCTAGGATTAACAGGAAAAAGCTAAAAATTTCAGAATTGCACCGTGCAATGTGGAGATATTACTGTTTGTGCATTTACAATATTCATTGATTTTTGCCATTGAAAAACATGTTTTTCATATACCAGAAATGTTTGAAGCTACTGACTGAATGAAAGGAGCTGGCATCTCACTCTCTTTGAATCTTCTTTATCATGCTAGGATTAACAGGAAAAAGCAAAAAATTTCAGAATTGCACCTTGCAATGTGGAGATATTACTGTTTGTGCATTTACAATATTCATTGATTTTTGCCATTGAAAAACATGTTTTTCATATACCAGAAATGTTTGAAGCTACTGACTGAATGAAAGGAGCTGGCATCTCACTCTCTTTGAATCTTCTTTATCATGCTAGGATTAGCAGGAAAAAGCAAAAAATTTCAGAATTGCACCGTGCAATGTGGAGATATTACTGTTTGTGCATTTACAATATTCATTGATTTTTGCCATTGAAAAACATGTTTTTCATATACCAGAAATGTTTGAAGCTACTGACTGAATGAAAGGAGCTGGCATCTCACTCTCTTTGAATCTTCTTTATCATGCTAGGATTAGCAGGAAAAAGCAAAAAATTTCAGAATTGCACCGTGCAATGTGGAGATATTACTGTTTGTGCATTTACAATATTCATTGATTTTTGCCATTGAAAAACATGTTTTTCATATACCAGAAATGTTTGAAGCTACTGACTGAATGAAAGGAGCTGGCATCTCACTCTCTTTGAATCTTCTTTATCATGCTAGGATTAACAGGAAAAAGCTAAAAATTTCAGAATTGCACCGTGCAATGTGGAGATATTACTGTTTGTGCATTTACAATATTCATTGATTTTTGCCATTGAAAAACATGTTTTTCATATACCAGAAATGTTTGAAGCTACTGACTGAATGAAAGGAGCTGGCATTTCACTCTCTTTGAATCTTCTTTATCATGCTAGGATTAGCAGGAAAAAGCTAAAAATTTCAGAATTGCACCTTGCAATGTGGAGATATTACTGTTTGTGCATTTACAATATTCATTGATTTTTGCCATTGAAAAACGTCCAGAAATGTTTGAAGCTACTGACTGAATGAAAGGAGCTGGCATCTCACTCTCTTTGAATCTTCTTTATCATGCTAGGATTAACAGGAAAAAGCTAAAAATTTCAGAATTGCACCTTGCAATGTGGAGATATTACTGTTTGTGCATTTACAATATTCATTGATTTTTGCCTTTGAAAAACATGTTTTTCATATACCAGAAATGTTTGAAGCTACTGACTGAATGAAAGGAGCTGGCATCTCACTCTCTTTGAATCTTCTTTATCATGCTAGGATTAACAGGAAAAAGCTAAAAATTTCAGAATTGCACCTTGCAATGTGGAGATATTACTGTTTGTGCATTTACAATATTCATTGATTTTTGCCATTGAAAAACATGTTTTTCATATACCAGAAATGTTTGAAGCTACTGACTGAATGAAAGGAGCTGGCATCTCACTCTCTTTGAATCTTCTTTATCATGCTAGGATTAGCAGGAAAAAGCTAAAAATTTCAGAATTGCACCTTGCAATGTGGAGATATTACTGTTTGTGCATTTACAATATTCATTGATTTTTGCCATTGAAAAACGTCCAGAAATGTTTGAAGCTACTGACTGAATGAAAGGAGCTGGCATCTCACTCTCTTTGAATCTTCTTTATCATGCTAGGATTAACAGGAAAAAGCTAAAAATTTCAGAATTGCACCTTGCAATGTGGAGATATTACTGTTTGTGCATTTACAATATTCATTGATTTTTGCCATTGAAAAACATGTTTTTCATATACCAGAAATGTTTGAAGCTACTGACTGAATGAAAGGAGCTGGCATCTCACTCTCTTTGAATCTTCTTTATCATGCTAGGATTAACAGGAAAAAGCTAAAAATTTCAGAATTGCACCTTGCAATGTGGAGATATTACTGTTTGTGCATTTACAATATTCATTGATTTTTGCCATTGAAAAACATGTTTTTCATATACCAGAAATGTTTGAAGCTACTGACTGAATGAAAGGAGCTGGCATCTCACTCTCTTTGAATCTTCTTTATCATGCTAGGATTAACAGGAAAAAGCAAAAAATTTCAGAATTGCACCGTGCAATGTGGAGATATTACTGTTTGTGCATTTACAATATTCATTGATTTTTGCCATTGAAAAACATGTTTTTCATATACCAGAAATGTTTGAAGCTACTGACTGAATGAAAGGAGCTGGCATCTCACTCTCTTTGAATCTTCTTTATCATGCTAGGATTAGCAGGAAAAAGCAAAAAATTTCAGAATTGCACCGTGCAATGTGGAGATATTACTGTTTGTGCATTTACAATATTCATTGATTTTTGCCATTGAAAAACGTCCAGAAATGTTTGAAGCTACTGACTGAATGAAAGGAGCTGGCATCTCACTCTCTTTGAATCTTCTTTATCATGCTAGGATTAGCAGGAAAAAGCAAAAAATTTCAGAATTGCACCGTGCAATGTGGAGATATTACTGTTTGTGCATTTACAATATTCATTGATTTTTGCCATTGAAAAACATGTTTTTCATATACCAGAAATGTTTGAAGCTACTGACTGAATGAAAGGAGCTGGCATCTCACTCTCTTTGAATCTTCTTTATCATGCTAGGATTAACAGGAAAAAGCTAAAAATTTCAGAATTGCACCGTGCAATGTGGAGATATTACTGTTTGTGCATTTACAATATTCATTGATTTTTGCCATTGAAAAACATGTTTTTCATATACCAGAAATGTTTGAAGCTACTGACTGAATGAAAGGAGCTGGCATCTCACTCTCTTTGAATCTTCTTTATCATGCTAGGATTAGCAGGAAAAAGCAAAAAATTTCAGAATTGCACCTTGCAATGTGGAGATATTACTGTTTGTGCATTTACAATATTCATTGATTTTTGCCATTGAAAAACGTCCAGAAATGTTTGAAGCTACTGACTGAATGAAAGGAGCTGGCATCTCACTCTCTTTGAATCTTCTTTATCATGCTAGGATTAGCAGGAAAAAGCAAAAAATTTCAGAATTGCACCGTGCAATGTGGAGATATTACTGTTTGTGCATTTACAATATTCATTGATTTTTGCCATTGAAAAACATGTTTTTCATATACCAGAAATGTTTGAAGCTACTGACTGAATGAAAGGAGCTGGCATCTCACTCTCTTTGAATCTTCTTTATCATGCTAGGATTAACAGGAAAAAGCAAAAAATTTCAGAATTGCACCGTGCAATGTGGAGATATTACTGTTTGTGCATTTACAATATTCATTGATTTTTGCCATTGAAAAACGTCCAGAAATGTTTGAAGCTACTGACTGAATGAAAGGAGCTGGCATCTCACTCTCTTTGAATCTTCTTTATCATGCTAGGATTAACAGGAAAAAGCTAAAAATTTCAGAATTGCACCGTGCAATGTGGAGATATTACTGTTTGTGCATTTACAATATTCATTGATTTTTGCCATTGAAAAACATGTTTTTCATATACCAGAAATGTTTGAAGCTACTGACTGAATGAAAGGAGCTGGCATCTCACTCTCTTTGAATCTTCTTTATCATGCTAGGATTAACAGGAAAAAGCTAAAAATTTCAGAATTGCACCTTGCAATGTGGAGATATTACTGTTTGTGCATTTACAATATTCATTGATTTTTGCCATTGAAAAACATGTTTTTCATATACCAGAAATGTTTGAAGCTACTGACTGAATGAAAGGAGCTGGCATCTCACTCTCTTTGAATCTTCTTTATCATGCTAGGATTAACAGGAAAAAGCTAAAAATTTCAGAATTGCACCGTGCAATGTGGAGATATTACTGTTTGTGCATTTACAATATTCATTGATTTTTGCCATTGAAAAACATGTTTTTCATATACCAGAAATGTTTGAAGCTACTGACTGAATGAAAGGAGCTGGCATCTCACTCTCTTTGAATCTTCTTTATCATGCTAGGATTAACAGGAAAAAGCAAAAAATTTCAGAATTGCACCTTGCAATGTGGAGATATTACTGTTTGTGCATTTACAATATTCATTGATTTTTGCCATTGAAAAACATGTTTTTCATATACCAGAAATGTTTGAAGCTACTGACTGAATGAAAGGAGCTGGCATCTCACTCTCTTTCAATCTTCTTTATCATGCTAGGATTAGCAGGAAAAAGCAAAAAATTTCAGAATTGCACCGTGCAATGTGGAGATATTACTGTTTGTGCATTTACAATATTCATTGATTTTTGCCATTGAAAAACATGTTTTTCATATACCAGAAATGTTTGAAGCTACTGACTGAATGAAAGGAGCTGGCATCTCACTCTCTTTGAATCTTCTTTATCATGCTAGGATTAGCAGGAAAAAGCAAAAAATTTCAGAATTGCACCGTGCAATGTGGAGATATTACTGTTTGTGCATTTACAATATTCATTGATTTTTGCCATTGAAAAACATGTTTTTCATATACCAGAAATGTTTGAAGCTACTGACTGAATGAAAGGAGCTGGCATCTCACTCTCTTTGAATCTTCTTTATCATGCTAGGATTAACAGGAAAAAGCTAAAAATTTCAGAATTGCACCGTGCAATGTGGAGATATTACTGTTTGTGCATTTACAATATTCATTGATTTTTGCCATTGAAAAACATGTTTTTCATATACCAGAAATGTTTGAAGCTACTGACTGAATGAAAGGAGCTGGCATCTCACTCTCTTTGAATCTTCTTTATCATGCTAGGATTAGCAGGAAAAAGCTAAAAATTTCAGAATTGCACCTTGCAATGTGGAGATATTACTGTTTGTGCATTTACAATATTCATTGATTTTTGCCATTGAAAAACGTCCAGAAATGTTTGAAGCTACTGACTGAATGAAAGGAGCTGGCATCTCACTCTCTTTGAATCTTCTTTATCATGCTAGGATTAACAGGAAAAAGCTAAAAATTTCAGAATTGCACCTTGCAATGTGGAGATATTACTGTTTGTGCATTTACAATATTCATTGATTTTTGCCATTGAAAAACATGTTTTTCATATACCAGAAATGTTTGAAGCTACTGACTGAATGAAAGGAGCTGGCATCTCACTCTCTTTGAATCTTCTTTATCATGCTAGGATTAACAGGAAAAAGCTAAAAATTTCAGAATTGCACCTTGCAATGTGGAGATATTACTGTTTGTGCATTTACAATATTCATTGATTTTTGCCATTGAAAAACATGTTTTTCATATACCAGAAATGTTTGAAGCTACTGACTGAATGAAAGGAGCTGGCATCTCACTCTCTTTGAATCTTCTTTATCATGCTAGGATTAGCAGGAAAAAGCTAAAAATTTCAGAATTGCACCTTGCAATGTGGAGATATTACTGTTTGTGCATTTACAATATTCATTGATTTTTGCCATTGAAAAACGTCCAGAAATGTTTGAAGCTACTGACTGAATGAAAGGAGCTGGCATCTCACTCTCTTTGAATCTTCTTTATCATGCTAGGATTAACAGGAAAAAGCTAAAAATTTCAGAATTGCACCTTGCAATGTGGAGATATTACTGTTTGTGCATTTACAATATTCATTGATTTTTGCCATTGAAAAACATGTTTTTCATATACCAGAAATGTTTGAAGCTACTGACTGAATGAAAGGAGCTGGCATCTCACTCTCTTTGAATCTTCTTTATCATGCTAGGATTAACAGAAAAAAGCTAAAAATTTCAGAATTGCACCTTGCAATGTGGAGATATTACTGTTTGTGCATTTACAATATTCATTGATTTTTGCCATTGAAAAACATGTTTTTCATATACCAGAAATGTTTGAAGCTACTGACTGAATGAAAGGAGCTGGCATCTCACTCTCTTTGAATCTTCTTTATCATGCTAGGATTAACAGGAAAAAGCAAAAAATTTCAGAATTGCACTGTGCAATGTGGAGATATTACTGTTTGTGCATTTACAATATTCATTGATTTTTGCCATTGAAAAACATGTTTTTCATATACCAGAAATGTTTGAAGCTACTGACTGAATGAAAGGAGCTGGCATCTCACTCTCTTTGAATCTTCTTTATCATGCTAGGATTAGCAGGAAAAAGCAAAAAATTTCAGAATTGCACCGTGCAATGTGGAGATATTACTGTTTGTGCATTTACAATATTCATTGATTTTTGCCATTGAAAAACGTCCAGAAATGTTTGAAGCTACTGACTGAATGAAAGGAGCTGGCATCTCACTCTCTTTGAATCTTCTTTATCATGCTAGGATTAGCAGGAAAAAGAAAAAAATTTCAGAATTGCACCGTGCAATGTGGAGATATTACTGTTTGTGCATTTACAATATTCATTGATTTTTGCCATTGAAAAACATGTTTTTCATATACCAGAAATGTTTGAAGCTACTGACTGAATGAAAGGAGCTGGCATCTCACTCTCTTTGAATCTTCTTTATCATGCTAGGATTAACAGGAAAAAGCTAAAAATTTCAGAATTGCACCGTGCAATGTGGAGATATTACTGTTTGTGCATTTACAATATTCATTGATTTTTGCCATTGAAAAACATGTTTTTCATATACCAGAAATGTTTGAAGCTACTGACTGAATGAAAGGAGCTGGCATCTCACTCTCTTTGAATCTTCTTTATCATGCTAGGATTAGCAGGAAAAAGCAAAAAATTTCAGAATTGCACCTTGCAATGTGGAGATATTACTGTTTGTGCATTTACAATATTCATTGATTTTTGCCATTGAAAAACGTCCAGAAATGTTTGAAGCTACTGACTGAATGAAAGGAGCTGGCATCTCACTCTCTTTGAATCTTCTTTATCATGCTAGGATTAGCAGGAAAAAGCAAAAAATTTCAGAATTGCACCGTGCAATGTGGAGATATTACTGTTTGTGCATTTACAATATTCATTGATTTTTGCCATTGAAAAACATGTTTTTCATATACCAGAAATGTTTGAAGCTACTGACTGAATGAAAGGAGCTGGCATCTAACTCTCTTTGAATCTTCTTTATCATGCTAGGATTAGCAGGAAAAAGCAAAAAATTTCAGAATTGCACCTTGCAATGTGGAGATATTACTGTTTGTGCATTTACAATATTCATTGATTTTTGCCATTGAAAAACATGTTTTTCATATACCAGAAATGTTTGAAGCTACTGACTGAATGAAAGGAGCTGGCATCTCACTCTCTTTGAATCTTCTTTATCATGCTAGGATTAACAGGAAAAAGCAAAAAATTTCAGAATTGCACCGTGCAATGTGGAGATATTACTGTTTGTGCATTTACAATATTCATTGATTTTTGCCATTGAAAAATGTCCAGAAATGTTTGAAGCTACTGACTGAATGAAAGGAGCTGGCATCTCACTCTCTTTGAATCTTCTTTATCATGCTAGGATTAGCAGGAAAAAGCAAAAAATTTCAGAATTGCACCGTGCAATGTGGAGATATTACTGTTTGTGCATTTACAATATTCATTGATTTTTGCCATTGAAAAACATGTTTTTCATATACCAGAAATGTTTGAAGCTACTGACTGAATGAAAGGAGCTGGCATCTCACTCTCTTTGAATCTTCTTTATCATGCTAGGATTAGCAGGAAAAAGCAAAAAATTTCAGAATTGCACCTTGCAATGTGGAGATATTACTGTTTGTGCATTTACAATATTCATTGATTTTTGCCATTGAAAAACATGTTTTTCATATACCAGAAATGTTTGAAGCTACTGACTGAATGAAAGGAGCTGGCATCTCACTCTCTTTGAATCTTCTTTATCATGCTAGGATTAGCAGGAAAAAGCAAAAAATTTCAGAATTGCACCGTGCAATGTGGAGATATTACTGTTTGTGCATTTACAATATTCATTGATTTTTGCCATTGAAAAACATGTTTTTATTATACCAGAAATGTTTGAAGCTACTGACTGAATGAAAGGAGCTGGCATCTCACTCTCTTTGAATCTTCTTTATCATGCTAGGATTAGCAGGAAAAAGATAAAAATTTCAGAATTGCACCTTGCAATGTGGAGATATTACTGTTTGTGCATTTACAATATTCATTGATTTTTGCCATTGAAAAACATGTTTTTCATATACCAGAAATGTTTGAAGCTACTGACTGAATGAAAGGAGCTGGCATCTCACTCTCTTTGAATCTTCTTTATCATGCTAGGATTAGCAGGAAAAAGCTAAAAATTTTAGAATTGCACCTTGCAATGTGGAGATATTACTGTTTGTGCATTTACAATATTCATTGATTTTTGCCATTGAAAAACGTCCAGAAATGTTTGAAGCTACTGACTGAATGAAAGGAGCTGGCATCTCACTCTCTTTGAATCTTCTTTATCATGCTAGGATTAGCAGGAAAAAGCTAAAAATTTCAGAATTGCACCGTGCAATGTGGAGATATTACTGTTTGTGCATTTACAATATTCATTGATTTTTGCCATTGAAAAACATGTTTTTCATATACCAGAAATGTTTGAAGCTACTGACTGAATGAAAGGAGCTGGCATCTCACTCTCTTTGAATCTTCTTTATCATGCTAGGATTAACAGGAAAAAGCTAAAAATTTCAGAATTGCACCTTGCAATGTGGAGATATTACTGTTTGTGCATTTACAATATTCATTGATTTTTGCCATTGAAAAACGTCCAGAAATGTTTGAAGCTACTGACTGAATGAAAGGAGCTGGCATCTCACTCTCTTTGAATCTTCTTTATCATGCTAGGATTAGCAGGAAAAAGCAAAAAATTTCAGAATTGCACCGTGCAATGTGGAGATATTACTGTTTGTGCATTTACAATATTCATTGATTTTTGCCATTGAAAAACATGTTTTTCATATACCAGAAATGTTTGAAGCTACTGACTGAATGAAAGGAGCTGGCATCTCACTCTCTTTGAATCTTCTTTATCATGCTAGGATTAGCAGGAAAAAGCAAAAAATTTCAGAATTGCACCGTGCAATGTGGAGATATTACTGTTTGTGCATTTACAATATTCATTGATTTTTGCCATTGAAAAACATGTTTTTCATATACCAGAAATGTTTGAAGCTACTGACTGAATGAAAGGAGCTGGCATCTCACTCTCTTTGAATCTTCTTTATCATGCTAGGATTAACAGGAAAAAGCAAAAAATTTCAGAATTGCACCGTGCAATGTGGAGATATTACTGTTTGTGCATTTACAATATTCATTGATTTTTGCCATTGAAAAACATGTTTTTCATATACCAGAAATGTTTGAAGCTACTGACTGAATGAAAGGAGCTGGCATCTCACTCTCTTTGAATCTTCTTTATCATGCTAGGATTAACAGGAAAAAGCAAAAAATTTCAGAATTGCACCTTGCAATGTGGAGATATTACTGTTTGTGCATTTACAATATTCATTGATTTTTGCCATTGAAAAACATGTTTTTCATATACCAGAAATGTTTGAAGCTACTGACTGAATGAAAGGAGCTGGCATCTCACTCTCTTTGAATCTTCTTTATCATGCTAGGATTAACAGGAAAAAGCTAAAAATTTCAGAATTGCACCGTGCAATGTGGAGATATTACTGTTTGTGCATTTACAATATTCATTGATTTTTGCCATTGAAAAACATGTTTTTCATATACCAGAAATGTTTGAAGCTACTGACTGAATGAAAGGAGCTGGCATCTCACTCTCTTTGAATCTTCTTTATCATGCTAGGATTAACAGGAAAAAGCTAAAAATTTCAGAATTGCACCGTGCAATGTGGAGATATTACTGTTTGTGCATTTACAATATTCATTGATTTTTGCCATTGAAAAACATGTTTTTCATATACCAGAAATGTTTGAAGCTACTGACTGAATGAAAGGAGCTGGCATCTCACTCTCTTTGAATCTTCTTTATCATGCTAGGATTAGCAGGAAAAAGCAAAAAATTTCAGAATTGCACCTTGCAATGTGGAGATATTACTGTTTGTGCATTTACAATATTCATTGATTTTTGCCATTGAAAAACGTCCAGAAATGTTTGAAGCTACTGACTGAATGAAAGGAGCTGGCATCTCACTCTCTTTGAATCTTCTTTATCATGCTAGGATTAACAGGAAAAAGCTAAAAATTTCAGAATTGCACCTTGCAATGTGGAGATATTACTGTTTGTGCATTTACAATATTCATTGATTTTTGCCATTGAAAAACGTCCAGAAATGTTTGAAGCTACTGACTGAATGAAAGGAGCTGGCATCTCACTCTCTTTGAATCTTCTTTATCATGCTAGGATTAACAGGAAAAAGCAAAAAATTTCAGAATTGCACCTTGCAATGTGGAGATATTACTGTTTGTGCATTTACAATATTCATTGATTTTTGCCATTGAAAAACATGTTTTTCATATACCAGAAATGTTTGAAGCTACTGACTGAATGAAAGGAGCTGGCATCTCACTCTCTTTGAATCTTCTTTATCATGCTAGGATTAACAGGAAAAAGCTAAAAATTTCAGAATTGCACCGTGCAATGTGGAGATATTACTGTTTGTGCATTTACAATATTCATTGATTTTTGCCATTGAAAAACATGTTTTTCATGTACCAGAAATGTTTGAAGCTACTGACTGAATGAAAGGAGCTGGCATCTCACTCTCTTTGAATCTTCTTTATCATGCTAGGATTAGCAGGAAAAAGCTAAAAATTTCAGAATTGCACCTTGCAATGTGGAGATATTACTGTTTGTGCATTTACAATATTCATTGATTTTTGCCATTGAAAAACGTCCAGAAATGTTTGAAGCTACTCACTGAATGAAAGGAGCTGGCATCTCACTCTCTTTGAATCTTCTTTATCATGCTAGGATTAACAGGAAAAAGCTAAAAATTTCAGAATTGCACCTTGCAATGTGGAGATATTACTGTTTGTGCATTTACAATATTCATTGATTTTTGCCATTGAAAAACATGTTTTTCATATACCAGAAATGTTTGAAGCTACTGACTGAATGAAAGGAGCTGGCATCTCACTCTCTTTGAATCTTCTTTATCATGCTAGGATTAACAGGAAAAAGCTAAAAATTTCAGAATTGCACCTTGCAATGTGGAGATATTACTGTTTGTGCATTTACAATATTCATTGATTTTTGCCATTGAAAAACATGTTTTTCATATACCAGAAATGTTTGAAGCTACTGACTGAATGAAAGGAGCTGGCATCTCACTCTCTTTGAATCTTCTTTATCATGCTAGGATTAGCAGGAAAAAGCTAAAAATTTCAGAATTGCACCTTGCAATGTGGAGATATTACTGTTTGTGCATTTACAATATTCATTGATTTTTGCCATTGAAAAACGTCCAGAAATGTTTGAAGCTACTGACTGAATGAAAGGAGCTGGCATCTCACTCTCTTTGAATCTTCTTTATCATGCTAGGATTAACAGGAAAAAGCTAAAAATTTCAGAATTGCACCTTGCAATGTGGAGATATTACTGTTTGTGCATTTACAATATTCATTGATTTTTGCCATTGAAAAACATGTTTTTCATATACCAGAAATGTTTGAAGCTACTGACTGAATGAAAGGAGCTGGCATCTCACTCTCTTTGAATCTTCTTTATCATGCTAGGATTAACAGGAAAAAGCTAAAAATTTCAGAATTGCACCTTGCAATGTGGAGATATTACTGTTTGTGCATTTACAATATTCATTGATTTTTGCCATTGAAAAACATGTTTTTCATATACCAGAAATGTTTGAAGCTACTGACTGAATGAAAGGAGCTGGCATCTCACTCTCTTTGAATCTTCTTTATCATGCTAGGATTAACAGGAAAAAGCAAAAAATTTCAGAATTGCACCGTGCAATGTGGAGATATTACTGTTTGTGCATTTACAATATTCATTGATTTTTGCCATTGAAAAACATGTTTTTCATATACCAGAAATGTTTGAAGCTACTGACTGAATGAAAGGAGCTGGCATCTCACTCTCTTTGAATCTTCTTTATCATGCTAGGATTAGCAGGAAAAAGCAAAAAATTTCAGAATTGCACCGTGCAATGTGGAGATATTACTGTTTGTGCATTTACAATATTCATTGATTTTTGCCATTGAAAAACGTCCAGAAATGTTTGAAGCTACTGACTGAATGAAAGGAGCTGACCTCTCACTCTCTTTGAATCTTCTTTATCATGCTAGGATTAGCAGGAAAAAGCAAAAAATTTCAGAATTGCACCGTGCAATGTGGAGATATTACTGTTTGTGCATTTACAATATTCATTGATTTTTGCCATTGAAAAACATGTTTTTCATATACCAGAAATGTTTGAAGCTACTGACTGAATGAAAGGAGCTGGCATCTCACTCTCTTTGAATCTTCTTTATCATGCTAGGATTAACAGGAAAAAGCTAAAAATTTCAGAATTGCACCGTGCAATGTGGAGATATTACTGTTTGTGCATTTACAATATTCATTGATTTTTGCCATTGAAAAACATGTTTTTTATATACCAGAAATGTTTGAAGCTACTGACTGAATGAAAGGAGCTGGCATCTCACTCTCTTTGAATCTTCTTTATCATGCTAGGATTAGCAGGAAAAAGCAAAAAATTTCAGAATTGCACCTTGCAATGTGGAGATATTACTGTTTGTGCATTTACAATATTCATTGATTTTTGATATTGAAAAACGTCCAGAAATGTTTGAAGCTACTGACTGAATGAAAGGAGCTGGCATCTCACTCTCTTTGAATCTTCTTTATCATGCTAGGATTAGCAGGAAAAAGCAAAAAATTTCAGAATTGCACCGTGCAATGTGGAGATATTACTGTTTGTGCATTTACAATATTCATTGATTTTTGCCATTGAAAAACATGTTTTTCATATACCATAAATGTTTGAAGCTACTGACTGAATGAAAGGAGCTGGCATCTCACTCTCTTTGAATCTTCTTTATCATGCTAGGATTAGCAGGAAAAAGCAAAAAATTTCAGAATTGCACCTTGCAATGTGGAGATATTACTGTTTGTGCATTTACAATATTCATTGATTTTTGCCATTGAAAAACATGTTTTTCATATACCAGAAATGTTTGAAGCTACTGACTGAATGAAAGGAGCTGGCATCTCACTCTCTTTGAATCTTCTTTATCATGCTAGGATTAGCAGGAAAAAGCAAAAAATTTCAGAATTGCACCGTGCAATGTGGAGATATTACTGTTTGTGCATTTACAATATTCATTGATTTTTGCCATTGAAAAACATGTTTTTCATATACCAGAAATGTTTGAAGCTACTGACTGAATGAAAGGAGCTGGCATCTCACTCTCTTTGAATCTTCTTTATCATGCTAGGATTAGCAGGAAAAAGCTAAAAATTTCAGAATTGCACCTTGCAATGTGGAGATATTACTGTTTGTGCATTTACAATATTCATTGATTTTTGCCATTGAAAAACATGTTTTTCATATACCAGAAATGTTTGAAGCTACTGACTGAATGAAAGGAGCTGGCATCTCACTCTCTTTGAATCTTCTTTATCATGCTAGGATTAGCAGGAAAAAGCTAAAAATTTCAGAATTGCACCTTGCAATGTGGAGATATTACTGTTTGTGCATTTACAATATTCATTGATTTTTGCCATTGAAAAACGTCCAGAAATGTTTGAAGCTACTGACTGAATGAAAGGAGCTGGCATCTCACTCTCTTTGAATCTTCTTTATCATGCTAGGATTAGCAGGAAAAAGCTAAAAATTTCAGAATTGCACCGTGCAATGTGGAGATATTACTGTTTGTGCATTTACAATATTCATTGATTTTTGCCATTGAAAAACATGTTTTTCATATACCAGAAATGTTTGAAGCTACTGACTGAATGAAAGGAGCTGGCATCTCACTCTCTTTGAATCTTCTTTATCATGCTAGGATTAACAGGAAAAAGCTAAAAATTTCAGAATTGCACCTTGCAATGTGGAGATATTACTGTTTGTGCATTTACAATATTCATTGATTTTTGCCATTGAAAAACGTCCAGAAATGTTTGAAGCTACTGACTGAATGAAAGGAGCTGGCATCTCACTCTCTTTGAATCTTCTTTATCATGCTAGGATTAGCAGGAAAAAGCAAAAAATTTCAGAATTGCACCGTGCAATGTGGAGATATTACTGTTTGTGCATTTACAATATTCATTGATTTTTGCCATTGAAAAACATGTTTTTCATATACCAGAAATGTTTGAAGCTACTGACTGAATGAAAGGAGCTGGCATCTCACTCTCTTTGAATCTTCTTTATCATGCTAGGATTAGCAGGAAAAAGCAAAAAATTTCAGAATTGCACCTTGCAATGTGGAGATATTACTGTTTGTGCATTTACAATATTCATTGATTTTTGCCATTGAAAAACATGTTTTTCATATACCAGAAATGTTTGAAGCTACTGACTGAATGAAAGGAGCTGGCATCTCACTCTCTTTGAATCTTCTTTATCATGCTAGGATTAACAGGAAAAAGCTAAAAATTTCAGAATTGCACCGTGCAATGTGGAGATATTACTGTTTGTGCATTTACAATATTCATTGATTTTTGCCATTGAAAAACGTCCAGAAATGTTTGAAGCTACTGACTGAATGAAAGGAGCTGGCATCTCACTCTCTTTGAATCTTCTTTATCATGCTAGGATTAGCAGGAAAAAGCAAAAAATTTCAGAATTGCACCGTGCAATGTGGAGATATTACTGTTTGTGCATTTACAATATTCATTGATTTTTGCCATTGAAAAACATGTTTTTCATATACCAGAAATGTTTGAAGCTACTGACTGAATGAAAGGAGCTGGCATCTCACTCTCATTGAATCTTCTTTATCATGCTAGGATTAGCAGGAAAAAGCAAAAAATTTCAGAATTGCACCTTGCAATGTGGAGATATTACTGTTTGTGCATTTACAATATTCATTGATTTTTGCCATTGAAAAACATGTTTTTCATATACCAGAAATGTTTGAAGCTACTGACTGAATGAAAGGAGCTGGCATCTCACTCTCTTTGAATCTTCTTTATCATGCTAGGATTAGCAGGAAAAAGCAAAAAATTTCAGAATTGCACCGTGCAATGTGGAGATATTACTGTTTGTGCATTTACAATATTCATTGATTTTTGCCATTGAAAAACATGTTTTTCATATACCAGAAATGTTTGAAGCTACTGACTGAATGAAAGGAGCTGGCATCTCACTCTCTTTGAATCTTCTTTATCATGCTAGGATTAGCAGGAAAAAGCTAAAAATTTCAGAATTGCACCTTGCAATGTGGAGATATTACTGTTTGTGCATTTACAATATTCATTGATTTTTGCCATTGAAAAACATGTTTTTCATATACCAGAAATGTTTGAAGCTACTGACTGAATGAAAGGAGCTGGCATCTCACTCTCTTTGAATCTTCTTTATCATGCTAGGATTAGCAGGAAAAAGCTAAAAATTTCAGAATTGCACCTTGCAATGTGGAGATATTACTGTTTGTGCATTTACAATATTCATTGATTTTTGCCATTGAAAAACGTCCAGAAATGTTTGAAGCTACTGACTGAATGAAAGGAGCTGGCATCTCACTCTCTTTGAATCTTCTTTATCATGCTAGGATTAGCAGGAAAAAGCTAAAAATTTCAGAATTGCACCGTGCAATGTGGAGATATTACTGTTTGTGCATTTACAATATTCATTGATTTTTGCCATTGAAAAACATGTTTTTCATATACCAGAAATGTTTGAAGCTACTGACTGAATGAAAGGAGCTGGCATCTCACTCTCTTTGAATCTTCTTTATCATGCTAGGATTAACAGGAAAAAGCTAAAAATTTCAGAATTGCACCTTGCAATGTGGAGATATTACTGTTTGTGCATTTACAATATTCATTGATTTTTGCCATTGAAAAACGTCCAGAAATGTTTGAAGCTACTGACTGAATGAAAGGAGCTGGCATCTCACTCTCTTTGAATCTTCTTTATCATGCTAGGATTAGCAGGAAAAAGCAAAAAATTTCAGAATTGCACCGTGCAATGTGGAGATATTACTGTTTGTGCATTTACAATATTCATTGATTTTTGCCATTGAAAAACATGTTTTTCATATACCAGAAATGTTTGAAGCTACTGACTGAATGAAAGGAGCTGGCATCTCACTCTCTTTGAATCTTCTTTATCATGCTAGGATTAGCAGGAAAAAGCAAAAAATTTCAGAATTGCACCGTGCAATGTGGAGATATTACTGTTTGTGCATTTACAATATTCATTGATTTTTGCCATTGAAAAACATGTTTTTCATATACCAGAAATGTTTGAAGCTACTGACTGAATGAAAGGAGCTGGCATCTCACTCTCTTTGAATCTTCTTTATCATGCTAGGATTAACAGGAAAAAGCTAAAAATTTCAGAATTGCACCTTGCAATGTGGAGATATTACTGTTTGTGCATTTACAATATTCATTGATTTTTGCCATTGAAAAACGTCCAGAAATGTTTGAAGCTACTGACTGAATGAAAGGAGCTGGCATCTCACTCTCTTTGAATCTTCTTTATCATGCTAGGATTAGCAGGAAAAAGCTAAAAATTTCAGAATTGCACCGTGCAATGTGGAGATATTACTGTTTGTGCATTTACAATATTCATTGATTTTTGTCATTGAAAAACATGTTTTTCATATACCAGAAATGTTTGAAGCTACTGACTGAATGAAAGGAGCTGGCATCTCACTCTCTTTGAATCTTCTTTATCATGCTAGGATTAGCAGGAAAAAGCAAAAAATTTCAGAATTGCACCTTGCAATGTGGAGATATTACTGTTTGTGCATTTACAATATTCATTGATTTTTGCCATTGAAAAACGTCCAGAAATGTTTGAAGCTACTGACTGAATGAAAGGAGCTGGCATCTCACTCTCTTTGAATCTTCTTTATCATGCTAGGATTAGCAGGAAAAAGCAAAAAATTTCAGAATTGCACCGTGCAATGTGGAGATATTACTGTTTGTGCATTTACAATATTCATTGATTTTTGCCATTGAAAAACATGTTTTTCATATACCATAAATGTTTGAAGCTACTGACTGAATGAAAGGAGCTGGCATCTCACTCTCTTTGAATCTTCTTTATCATGCTAGGATTAGCAGGAAAAAGCAAAAAATTTCAGAATTGCACCTTGCAATGTGGAGATATTACTGTTTGTGCATTTACAATATTCATTGATTTTTGCCATTGAAAAACATGTTTTTCATATACCAGAAATGTTTGAAGCTACTGACTGAATGAAAGGAGCTGGCATCTCACTCTCTTTGAATCTTCTTTATCATGCTAGGATTAACAGGAAAAAGCTAAAAATTTCAGAATTGCACCGTGCAATGTGGAGATATTACTGTTTGTGCATTTACAATATTCATTGATTTTTGCCATTGAAAAACGTCCAGAAATGTTTGAAGCTACTGACTGAATGAAAGGAGCTGGCATCTCACTCTCTTTGAATCTTCTTTATCATGCTAGGATTAGCAGGAAAAAGCAAAAAAATTCAGAATTGCACCGTGCAATGTGGAGATATTACTGTTTGTGCATTTACAATATTCATTGATTTTTGCCATTGAAAAACATGTTTTTCATATACCAGAAATGTTTGAAGCTACTGACTGAATGAAAGGAGCTGGCATCTCACTCTCTTTGAATCTTCTTTATCATGCTAGGATTAGCAGGAAAAAGCAAAAAATTTCAGAATTGCACCTTGCAATGTGGAGATATTACTGTTTGTGCATTTACAATATTCATTGATTTTTGCCATTGAAAAACATGTTTTTCATATACCAGAAATGTTTGAAGCTACTGACTGAATGAAAGGAGCTGGCATCTCACTCTCTTTGAATCTTCTTTATCATGCTAGGATTAGCAGGAAAAAGCAAAAAATTTCAGAATTGCACCGTGCAATGTGGAGATATTACTGTTTGTGCATTTACAATATTCATTGATTTTTGCCATTGAAAAACATGTTTTTCATATACCAGAAATGTTTGAAGCTACTGACTGAATGAAAGGAGCTGGCATCTCACTCTCTTTGAATCTTCTTTATCATGCTAGGATTAGCAGGAAAAAGCTAAAAATTTCAGAATTGCACCTTGCAATGTGGAGATATTACTGTTTGTGCATTTACAATATTCATTGATTTTTGCCATTGAAAAACATGTTTTTCATATACCAGAAATGTTTGAAGTTACTGACTGAATGAAAGGAGCTGGCATCTCACTCTCTTTGAATCTTCTTTATCATGCTAGGATTAGCAGGAAAAAGCTAAAAATTTCAGAATTGCACCTTGCAATGTGGAGATATTACTGTTTGTGCATTTACAATATTCATTGATTTTTGCCATTGAAAAACGTCCAGAAATGTTTGAAGCTACTGACTGAATGAAAGGAGCTGGCATCTCACTCTCTTTGAATCTTCTTTATCATGCTAGGATTAGCAGGAAAAAGCTAAAAATTTCAGAATTGCACCGTGCAATGTGGAGATATTACTGTTTGTGCATTTACAATATTCATTGATTTTTGCCATTGAAAAACATATTTTTCGTATACCAGAAATGTTTGAAGCTACTGACTGAATGAAAGGAGCTGGCATCTCACTCTCTTTGAATCTTCTTTATCATGCTAGGATTAACAGGAAAAAGCTAAAAATTTCAGAATTGCACCTTGCAATGTGGAGATATTACTGTTTGTGCATTTACAATATTCATTGATTTTTGCCATTGAAAAACGTCCAGAAATGTTTGAAGCTACTGACTGAATGAAAGGAGCTGGCATCTCACTCTCTTTGAATCTTCTTTATCATGCTAGGATTAGCAGGAAAAAGCAAAAAATTTCAGAATTGCACCGTGCAATGTGGAGATATTACTGTTTGTGCATTTACAATATTCATTGATTTTTGCCATTGAAAAACATGTTTTTCATATACCAGAAATGTTTGAAGCTACTGACTGAATGAAAGGAGCTGGCATCTCACTCTCTTTGAATCTTCTTTATCATGCTAGGATTAGCAGGAAAAAGCAAAAAATTTCAGAATTGCACCTTGCAATGTGGAGATATTACTGTTTGTGCATTTACAATATTCATTGATTTTTGCCATTGAAAAACATGTTTTTCATATACCAGAAATGTTTGAAGCTACTGACTGAATGAAAGAAGCTGGCATCTCACTCTCTTTGAATCTTCTTTATCATGCTAGGATTAACAGGAAAAAGCTAAAAATTTCAGAATTGCACCGTGCAATGTGGAGATATTACTGTTTGTGCATTTACAATATTCATTGATTTTTGCCATTGAAAAACGTCCAGAAATGTTTGAAGCTACTGACTGAATGAAAGGAGCTGGCATCTCACTCTCTTTGAATCTTCTTTATCATGCTAGGATTAGCAGGAAAAAGCAAAAAATTTCAGAATTGCACCGTGCAATGTGGAGATATTACTGTTTGTGCATTTACAATATTCATTGATTTTTGCCATTGAAAAACATGTTTTTCATATACCAGAAATGTTTGAAGCTACTGACTGAATGAAAGGAGCTGGCATCTCACTCTCTTTGAATCTTCTTTATCATGCTAGGATTAGCAGGAAAAAGCAAAAAATTTCAGAATTGCACCTTGCAATGTGGAGATATTACTGTTTGTGCATTTACAATATTCATTGATTTTTGCCATTGAAAAACATGTTTTTCATATACCAGAAATGTTTGAAGCTACTGACTGAATGAAAGGAGCTGGCATCTCACTCTCTTTGAATCTTCTTTATCATGCTAGGATTAGCAGGAAAAAGCAAAAAATTTCAGAATTGCACCGTGCAATGTGGAGATATTACTGTTTGTGCATTTACAATATTCATTGATTTTTGCCATTGAAAAACATGTTTTTCATATACCAGAAATGTTTGAAGCTACTGACTGAATGAAAGGAGCTGGCATCTCACTCTCTTTGAATCTTCTTTATCATGCTAGGATTAGCAGGAAAAAGCTAAAAATTTCAGAATTGCACCTTGCAATGTGGAGATATTACTGTTTGTGCATTTACAATATTCATTGATTTTTGCCATTGAAAAACATGTTTTTCATATACCAGAAATGTTTGAAGCTACTGACTGAATGAAAGGAGCTGGCATCTCACTCTCTTTGAATCTTCTTTATCATGCTAGGATTAGCAGGAAAAAGCTAAAAATTTCAGAATTGCACCTTGCAATGTGGAGATATTACTGTTTGTGCATTTACAATATTCATTGATTTTTGCCATTGAAAAACGTCCAGAAATGTTTGAAGCTACTGACTGAATGAAAGGAGCTGGCATCTCACTCTCTTTGAATCTTCTTTATCATGCTAGGATTAGCAGGAAAAAGCTAAAAATTTCAGAATTGCACCGTGCAATGTGGAGATATTACTGTTTGTGCATTTACAATATTCATTGATTTTTGCCATTGAAAAACATGTTTTTCATATACCAGAAATGTTTGAAGCTACTGACTGAATGAAAGGAGCTGGCATCTCACTCTCTTTGAATCTTCTTTATCATGCTAGGATTAACAGGAAAAAGCTAAAAATTTCAGAATTGCACCTTGCAATGTGGAGATATTACTGTTTGTGCATTTACAATATTCATTGATTTTTGCCATTGAAAAACGTCCAGAAATGTTTGAAGCTACTGACTGAATGAAAGGAGCTGGCATCTCACTCTCTTTGAATCTTCTTTATCATGCTAGGATTAGCAGGAAAAAGCAAAAAATTTCAGAATTGCACCGTGCAATGTGGAGATATTACTGTTTGTGCATTTACAATATTCATTGATTTTTGCCATTGAAAAACATGTTTTTCATATACCAGAAATGTTTGAAGCTACTGACTGAATGAAAGGAGCTGGCATCTCACTCTCTTTGAATCTTCTTTATCATGCTAGGATTAGCAGGAAAAAGCAAAAAATTTCAGAATTGCACCTTGCAATGTGGAGATATTACTGTTTGTGCATTTACAATATTCATTGATTTTTGCCATTGAAAAACATGTTTTTCATATACCAGAAATGTTTGAAGCTACTGACTGAATGAAAGGAGCTGGCATCTCACTCTCTTTGAATCTTCTTTATCATGCTAGGATTAACAGGAAAAAGCTAAAAATTTCAGAATTGCACCGTGCAATGTGGAGATATTACTGTTTGTGCATTTACAATATTCATTGATTTTTGCCATTGAAAAACGTCCAGAAATGTTTGAAGCTACTGACTGAATGAAAGGAGCTGGCATCTCACTCTCTTTGAATCTTCTTTATCATGCTAGGATTAGCAGGAAAAAGCAAAAAATTTCAGAATTGCACCGTGCAATGTGGAGATATTACTGTTTGTGCATTTACAATATTCATTGATTTTTGCCATTGAAAAACATGTTTTTCATATACCAGAAATGTTTGAAGCTACTGACTGAATGAAAGGAGCTGGCATCTCACTCTCTTTGAATCTTCTTTATCATGCTAGGATTAGCAGGAAAAAGCAAAAAATTTCAGAATTGCACCTTGCAATGTGGAGATATTACTGTTTGTGCATTTACAATATTCATTGATTTTTGCCATTGAAAAACATGTTTTTCATATACCAGAAATGTTTGAAGCTACTGACTGAATGAAAGGAGCTGGCATCTCACTCTCTTTGAATCTTCTTTATCATGCTAGGATTAGCAGGAAAAAGCAAAAAATTTCAGAATTGCACCGTGCAATGTGGAGATATTACTGTTTGTGCATTTACAATATTCATTGATTTTTGCCATTGAAAAACATGTTTTTCATATACCAGAAATGTTTGAAGCTACTGACTGAATGAAAGGAGCTGGCATCTCACTCTCTTTGAATCTTCTTTATCATGCTAGGATTAGCAGGAAAAAGCAAAAAATTTCAGAATTGCACCTTGCAATGTGGAGATATTACTGTTTGTGCATTTACAATATTCATTGATTTTTGCCATTGAAAAAAATGTTTTTCATATACCAGAAATGTTTGAAGCTACTGACTGAATGAAAGGAGCTGGCATCTCACTCTCTTTGAATCTTCTTTATCATGCTAGGATTAGCAGGAAAAAGCAAAAAATTTCAGAATTGCACCGTGCAATGTGGAGATATTACTGTTTGTGCATTTACAATATTCATTGATTTTTGCCATTGAAAAACATGTTTTTCATATACCAGAAATGTTTGAAGCTACTGACTGAATGAAAGGAGCTGGCATCTCACTCTCTTTGAATCTTCTTTATCATGCTAGGATTAGCAGGAAAAAGCTAAAAATTTCAGAATTGCACCTTGCAATGTGGAGATATTACTGTTTGTGCATTTACAATATTCATTGATTTTTGCCATTGAAAAACATGTTTTTCATATACCAGAAATGTTTGAAGCTACTGACTGAATGAAAGGAGCTGGCATCTCACTCTCTTTGAATCTTCTTTATCATGCTAGGATTAGCAGGAAAAAGCTAAAAATTTCAGAATTGCACCTTGCAATGTGGAGATATTACTGTTTGTGCATTTACAATATTCATTGATTTTTGCCATTGAAAAACGTCCAGAAATGTTTGAAGCTACTGACTGAATGAAAGGAGCTGGCATCTCACTCTCTTTGAATCTTCTTTATCATGCTAGGATTAGCAGGAAAAAGCTAAAAATTTCAGAATTGCACCGTGCAATGTGGAGATATTACTGTTTGTGCATTTACAATATTCATTGATTTTTGCCATTGAAAAACATGTTTTTCATATACCAGAAATGTTTGAAGCTACTGACTGAATGAAAGGAGCTGGCATCTCACTCTCTTTGAATCTTCTTTATCATGCTAGGATTAACAGGAAAAAGCTAAAAATTTCAGAATTGCACCTTGCAATGTGGAGATATTACTGTTTGTGCATTTACAATATTCATTGATTTTTGCCATTGAAAAACGTCCAGAAATGTTTGAAGCTACTGACTGAATGAAAGGAGCTGGCATCTCACTCTCTTTGAATCTTCTTTATCATGCTAGGATTAGCAGGAAAAAGCAAAAAATTTCAGAATTGCACCGTGCAATGTGGAGATATTACTGTTTGTGCATTTACAATATTCATTGATTTTTGCCATTGAAAAACATGTTTTTCATATACCAGAAATGTTTGAAGCTACTGACTGAATGAAAGGAGCTGGCATCTCACTCTCTTTGAATCTTCTTTATCATGCTAGGATTAGCAGGAAAAAGCAAAAAATTTCAGAATTGCACCTTGCAATGTGGAGATATTACTGTTTGTGCATTTACAATATTCATTGATTTTTGCCATTGAAAAACATGTTTTTCATATACCAGAAATGTTTGAAGCTACTGACTGAATGAAATGAGCTGGCATCTCACTCTCTTTGAATCTTCTTTATCATGCTAGGATTAACAGGAAAAAGCTAAAAATTTCAGAATTGCACCGTGCAATGTGGAGATATTACTGTTTGTGCATTTACAATATTCATTGATTTTTGCCATTGAAAAACGTCCAGAAATGTTTGAAGCTACTGACTGAATGAAAGGAGCTGGCATCTCACTCTCTTTGAATCTTCTTTATCATGCTAGGATTAGCAGGAAAAAGCAAAAAATTTCAGAATTGCACCGTGCAATGTGGAGATATTACTGTTTGTGCATTTACAATATTCATTGATTTTTGCCATTGAAAAACATGTTTTTCATATACCAGAAATGTTTGAAGCTACTGACTGAATGAAAGGAGCTGGCATCTCACTCTCTTTGAATCTTCTTTATCATGCTAGGATTAGCAGGAAAAAGCAAAAAATTTCAGAATTGCACCTTGCAATGTGGAGATATTACTGTTTGTGCATTTACAATATTCATTGATTTTTGCCATTGAAAAACATGTTTTTCATATACCAGAAATGTTTGAAGCTACTGACTGAATGAAAGGAGCTGGCATCTCACTCTCTTTGAATCTTCTTTATCATGCTAGGATTAGCAGGAAAAAGCAAAAAATTTCAGAATTGCACCGTGCAATGTGGAGATATTACTGTTTGTGCATTTACAATATTCATTGATTTTTGCCATTGAAAAACATGTTTTTCATATACCAGAAATGTTTGAAGCTACTGACTGAATGAAAGGAGCTGGCATCTCACTCTCTTTGAATCTTCTTTATCATGCTAGGATTAGCAGGAAAAAGCTAAAAATTTCAGAATTGCACCTTGCAATGTGGAGATATTACTGTTTGTGCATTTACAATATTCATTGATTTTTGCCATTGAAAAACATGTTTTTCATATACCAGAAATGTTTGAAGCTACTGACTGAATGAAAGGAGCTGGCATCTCACTCTCTTTGAATCTTCTTTATCATGCTAGGATTAGCAGGAAAAAGCTAAAAATTTCAGAATTGCACCTTGCAATGTGGAGATATTACTGTTTGTGCATTTACAATATTCATTGATTTTTGCCATTGAAAAACGTCCAGAAATGTTTGAAGCTACTGACTGAATGAAAGGAGCTGGCATCTCACTCTCTTTGAATCTTCTTTATCATGCTAGGATTAGCAGGAAAAAGCTAAAAATTTCAGAATTGCACCGTGCAATGTGGAGATATTACTGTTTGTGCATTTACAATATTCATTGATTTTTGCCATTGAAAAACATGTTTTTCATATACCAGAAATGTTTGAAGCTACTGACTGAATGAAAGGAGCTGGCATCTCACTCTCTTTGAATCTTCTTTATCATGCTAGGATTAGCAGGAAAAAGCAAAAAATTTCAGAATTGCACCGTGCAATGTGGAGATATTACTGTTTGTGCATTTACAATATTCATTGATTTTTGCCATTGAAAAACATGTTTTTCATATACCAGAAATGTTTGAAGCTACTGACTGAATGAAAGGAGCTGGCATCTCACTCTCTTTGAATCTTCTTTATCATGCTAGGATTAACAGGAAAAAGCTAAAAATTTCAGAATTGCACCTTGCAATGTGGAGATATTACTGTTTGTGCATTTACAATATTCATTGATTTTTGCCATTGAAAAACGTCCAGAAATGTTTGAAGCTACTGACTGAATGAAAGGAGCTGGCATCTCACTCTCTTTGAATCTTCTTTATCATGCTAGGATTAGCAGGAAAAAGCAAAAAATTTCAGAATTGCACCGTGCAATGTGGAGATATTACTGTTTGTGCATTTACAATATTCATTGATTTTTGCCATTGAAAAACATGTTTTTCATATACCAGAAATGTTTGAAGCTACTGACTGAATGAAAGGAGCTGGCATCTCACTCTCTTTGAATCTTCTTTATCATGCTAGGATTAGCAGGAAAAAGCAAAAAATTTCAGAATTGCACCTTGCAATGTGGAGATATTACTGTTTGTGCATTTACAATATTCATTGATTTTTGCCATTGAAAAACATGTTTTTCATATACCAGAAATGTTTGAAGCTACTGACTGAATGAAAGGAGCTGGCATCTCACTCTCTTTGAATCTTCTTTATCATGCTAGGATTAACAGGAAAAAGCTAAAAATTTCAGAATTGCACCGTGCAATGTGGAGATATTACTGTTTGTGCATTTACAATATTCATTGATTTTTGCCATTGAAAAACGTCCAGAAATGTTTGAAGCTACTGACTGAATGAAAGGAGCTGGCATCTCACTCTCTTTGAATCTTCTTTATCATGCTAGGATTAGCAGGAAAAAGCAAAAAATTTCAGAATTGCACCTTGCAATGTGGAGATATTACTGTTTGTGCATTTACAATATTCATTGATTTTTGCCATTGAAAAACATGTTTTTCATATACCAGAAATGTTTGAAGCTACTGACTGAATGAAAGGAGCTGGCATCTCACTCTCTTTGAATCTTCTTTATCATGCTAGGATTAGCAGGAAAAAGCTAAAAATTTCAGAATTGCACCGTGCAATGTGGAGATATTACTGTTTGTGCATTTACAATATTCATTGATTTTTGCCATTGAAAAACATGTTTTTCATATACCAGAAATGTTTGAAGCTACTGACTGAATGAAAGGAGCTGGCATCTCACTCTCTTTGAATCTTCTTTATCATGCTAGGATTAGCAGGAAAAAGCAAAAAATTTCAGAATTGCACCTTGCAATGTGGAGATATTACTGTTTGTGCATTTACAATATTCATTGATTTTTGCCATTGAAAAACATGTTTTTCATATACCAGAAATGTTTGAAGCTACTGACTGAATGAAAGGAGCTGGCATCTCACTCTCTTTGAATCTTCTTTATCATGCTAGGATTAACAGGAAAAAGCTAAAAATTTCAGAATTGCACCGTGCAATGTGGAGATATTACTGTTTGTGCATTTACAATATTCATTGATTTTTGCCATTGAAAAACATGTTTTTCATATACCAGAAATGTTTGAAGCTACTGACTGAATGAAAGGAGCTGGCATCTCACTCTCTTTGAATCTTCTTTATCATGATAGGATTAGCAGGAAAAAGCTAAAAATTTCAGAATTGCACCTTGCAATGTGGAGATATTACTGTTTGTGCATTTACAATATTCATTGATTTTTGCCATTGAAAAACATGTTTTTCATATACCAGAAATGTTTGAAGCTACTGACTGAATGAAAGGAGCTGGCATCTCACTCTCTTTGAATCTTCTTTATCATGCTAGGATTAGCAGGAAAAAGCAAAAAATTTCAGAATTGCACCTTGCAATGTGGAGATATTACTGTTTGTGCATTTACAATATTCATTGATTTTTGCCATTGAAAAACGTCCAGAAATGTTTGAAGCTACTGACTGAATGAAAGGAGCTGGCATCTCACTCTCTTTGAATCTTCTTTATCATGCTAGGATTAACAGGAAAAAGCTAAAAATTTCAGAATTGCACCGTGCAATGTGGAGATATTACTGTTTGTGCATTTACAATATTCATTGATTTTTGCCATTGAAAAACATGTTTTTCATATACCAGAAATGTTTGAAGCTACTGACTGAATGAAAGGAGCTGGCATCTCACTCTCTTTGAATCTTCTTTATCATGCTAGGATTAACAGGAAAAAGCTAAAAATTTCAGAATTGCACCGTGCAATGTGGAGATATTACTGTTTGTGCATTTACAATATTCATTGATTTTTGCCATTGAAAAACATGTTTTTCATATACCAGAAATGTTTGAAGCTACTGACTGAATGAAAGGAGCTGGCATCTCACTCTCTTTGAATCTTCTTTATCATGCTAGGATTAACAGGAAAAAGCTAAAAATTTCAGAATTGCACCTTGCAATGTGGAGATATTACTGTTTGTGCATTTACAATATTCATTGATTTTTGTCATTGAAAAACGTCCAGAAATGTTTGAAGCTACTGACTGAATGAAAGGAGCTGGCATCTCACTCTCTTTGAATCTTCTTTATCATGCTAGGATTAGCAGGAAAAAGCAAAAAATTTCAGAATTGCACCGTGCAATGTGGAGATATTACTGTTTGTGCATTTACAATATTCATTGATTTTTGCCATTGAAAAACATGTTTTTCATATACCAGAAATGTTTGAAGCTACTGACTGAATGAAAGGAGCTGGCATCTCACTCTCTTTGAATCTTCTTTATCATGCTAGGATTAACAGGAAAAAGCTAAAAATTTCAGAATTGCACCGTGCAATGTGGAGATATTACTGTTTGTGCATTTACAATATTCATTGATTTTTGCCATTGAAAAACGTCCAGAAATGTTTGAAGCTACTGACTGAATGAAAGGAGCTGGCATCTCACTCTCTTTGAATCTTCTTTATCATGCTAGGATTAGCAGGAAAAAGCAAAAAATTTCAGAATTGCACCTTGCAATGTGGAGATATTACTGTTTGTGCATTTATAATATTCATTGATTTTTGCCATTGAAAAACATGTTTTTCATATACCAGAAATGTTTGAAGCTACTGACTGAATGAAAGGAGCTGGCATCTCACTCTCTTTGAATCTTCTTTATCATGCTAGGATTAGCAGGAAAAAGCTAAAAATTTCAGAATTGCACCGTGCAATGTGGAGATATTACTGTTTGTGCATTTACAATATTCATTGATTTTTGCCATTGAAAAACATGTTTTTCATATACCAGAAATGTTTGAAGCTACTGACTGAATGAAAGGAGCTGGCATCTCACTCTCTTTGAATCTTCTTTATCATGCTAGGATTAGCAGGAAAAAGCAAAAAATTTCAGAATTGCACCTTGCAATGTGGAGATATTACTGTTTGTGCATTTACAATATTCATTGATTTTTGCCATTGAAAAACATGTTTTTCATATACCAGAAATGTTTGAAGCTACTGACTGAATGAAAGGAGCTGGCATCTCACTCTCTTTGAATCTTCTTTATCATGCTAGGATTAGCAGGAAAAAGCAAAAAATTTCAGAATTGCACCTTGCAATGTGGAGATATTACTGTTTGTGCATTTACAATATTCATTGATTTTTGCCATTGAAAAACATGTTTTTCATATACCAGAAATGTTTGAAGCTACTGACTGAATGAAAGGAGCTGGCATCTCACTCTCTTTGAATCTTCTTTATCATGCTAGGATTAGCAGGAAAAAGCTAAAAATTTCAGAATTGCACCTTGCAATGTGGAGATATTACTGTTTGTGCATTTACAATATTCATTGATTTTTGCCATTGAAAAACATGTTTTTCATATACCAGAAATGTTTGAAGCTACTGACTGAATGAAAGGAGCTGGCATCTCACTCTCTTTGAATCTTCTTTATCATGCTAGGATTAGCAGGAAAAAGCAAAAAATTTCAGAATTGCACCTTGCAATGTGGAGATATTACTGTTTGTGCATTTACAATATTCATTGATTTTTGCCATTGAAAAACGTCCAGAAATGTTTGAAGCTACTGACTGAATGAAAGGAGCTGGCATCTCACTCTCTTTGAATCTTCTTTATCATGCTAGGATTAACAGGAAAAAGCTAAAAATTTCAGAATTGCACCGTGCAATGTGGAGATATTACTGTTTGTGCATTTACAATATTCATTGATTTTTGCCATTGAAAAACATGTTTTTCATATACCAGAAATGTTTGAAGCTACTGACTGAATGAAAGGAGCTGGCATCTCACTCTCTTTGAATCTTCTTTATCATGCTAGGATTAACAGGAAAAAGCTAAAAATTTCAGAATTGCACCGTGCAATGTGGAGATATTACTGTTTGTGCATTTACAATATTCATTGATTTTTGCCATTGAAAAACATGTTTTTCATATACCAGAAATGTTTGAAGCTACTGACTGAATGAAAGGAGCTGGCATCTCACTCTCTTTGAATCTTCTTTATCATGCTAGGATTAACAGGAAAAAGCTAAAAATTTCAGAATTGCACCTTGCAATGTGGAGATATTACTGTTTGTGCATTTACAATATTCATTGATTTTTGCCATTGAAAAACGTCCAGAAATGTTTGAAGCTACTTACTGACTGAATGAAAGGAGCTGGCATCTCACTCTCTTTGAATCTTCTTTATCATGCTAGGATTAGCAGGAAAAAGCAAAAAATTTCAGAATTGCACCGTGCAATGTGGAGATATTACTGTTTGTGCATTTACAATATTCATTGATTTTTGCCATTGAAAAACATGTTTTTCATATACCAGAAATGTTTGAAGCTACTGACTGAATGAAAGGAGCTGGCATCTCACTCTCTTTGAATCTTCTTTATCATGCTAGGATTAACAGGAAAAAGCAAAAAATTTCAGAATTGCACCGTGCAATGTGGAGATATTACTGTTTGTGCATTTACAATATTCATTGATTTTTGCCATTGAAAAACATGTTTTTCATATACCAGAAATGTTTGAAGCTACTGACTGAATGAAAGGAGCTGGCATCTCACTCTCTTTGAATCTTCTTTATCATGCTAGGATTAGCAGGAAAAAGCAAAAAATTTCAGAATTGCACCGTGCAATGTGGAGATATTACTGTTTGTGCATTTACAATATTCATTGATTTTTGCCATTGAAAAACATGTTTTTCATATACCAGAAATGTTTGAAGCTACTGACTGAATGAAAGGAGCTGGCATCTCACTCTCTTTGAATCTTCTTTATCATGCTAGGATTAGCAGGAAAAAGCTAAAAATTTCAGAATTGCACCTTGCAATGTGGAGATATTACTGTTTGTGCATTTACAATATTCATTGATTTTTGCCATTGAAAAACATGTTTTTCATATACCAGAAATGTTTGAAGCTACTGACTGAATGAAAGGAGCTGGCATCTCACTCTCTTTGAATCTTCTTTATCATGCTAGGATTAACAGGAAAAAGCAAAAAATTTCTGAATTGCACCGTGCAATGTGGAGATATTACTGTTTGTGCATTTACAATATTCATTGATTTTTGCCATTGAAAAACGTCCAGAAATGTTTGAAGCTACTGACTGAATGAAAGGAGCTGGCATCTCACTCTCTTTGAATCTTCTTTATCATGCTAGGATTAGCAGGAAAAAGCTAAAAATTTCAGAATTGCACCGTGCAATGTGGAGATATTACTGTTTGTGCATTTACAATATTCATTGATTTTTGCCATTGAAAAACATGTTTTTCATATACCAGAAATGTTTGAAGCTACTGACTGAATGAAAGGAGCTGGCATCTCACTCTCTTTGAATCTTCTTTATCATGCTAGGATTAACAGGAAAAAGCTAAAAATTTCAGAATTGCACCGTGCAATGTGGAGATATTACTGTTTGTGCATTTACAATATTCATTGATTTTTGCCATTGAAAAACATGTTTTTCATATACCAGAAATGTTTGAAGCTACTGACTGAATGAAAGGAGCTGGCATCTCACTCTCTTTGAATCTTCTTTATCATGCTAGGATTAACAGGAAAAAGCTAAAAATTTCAGAATTGCACCTTGCAATGTGGAGATATTACTGTTTGTGCATTTACAATATTCATTGATTTTTGCCATTGAAAAACGTCCAGAAATGTTTGAAGCTACTGACTGAATGAAAGGAGCTGGCATCTCACTCTCTTTGAATCTTCTTTATCATGCTAGGATTAGCAGGAAAAAGCAAAAAATTTCAGAATTGCACCGTGCAATGTGGAGATATTACTGTTTGTGCATTTACAATATTCATTGATTTTTGCCATTGAAAAACGTCCAGAAATGTTTGAAGCTACTTACTGACTGAATGAAAGGAGCTGGCATCTCACTCTCTTTGAATCTTCTTTATCATGCTAGGATTAGCAGGAAAAAGCAAAAAATTTCAGAATTGCACCGTGCAATGTGGAGATATTACTGTTTGTGCATTTACAATATTCATTGATTTTTGCCATTGAAAAACATGTTTTTCATATACCAGAAATGTTTGAAGCTACTGACTGAATGAAAGGAGCTGGCATCTCACTCTCTTTGAATCTTCTTTATCATGCTAGGATTAACAGGAAAAAGCTAAAAATTTCAGAATTGCACCGTGCAATGTGGAGATATTACTGTTTGTGCATTTACAATATTCATTGATTTTTGCCATTGAAAAACATGTTTTTCATATACCAGAAATGTTTGAAGCTACTGACTGAATGAAAGGAGCTGGCATCTCACTCTCTTTGAATCTTCTTTATCATGCTAGGATTAGCAGGAAAAAGCAAAAAATTTCAGAATTGCACCGTGCAATGTGGAGATATTACTGTTTGTGCATTTACAATATTCATTGATTTTTGCCATTGAAAAACATGTTTTTCATATACCAGAAATGTTTGAAGCTACTGACTGAATGAAAGGAGCTGGCATCTCACTCTCTTTGAATCTTCTTTATCATGCTAGGATTAGCAGGAAAAAGCTAAAAATTTCAGAATTGCACCTTGCAATGTGGAGATATTACTGTTTGTGCATTTACAATATTCATTGATTTTTGCCATTGAAAAACATGTTTTTCATATACCAGAAATGTTTGAAGCTACTGACTGAATGAAAGGAGCTGGCATCTCACTCTCTTTGAATCTTCTTTATCATGCTAGGATTAACAGGAAAAAGCAAAAAATTTCTGAATTGCACCGTGCAATGTGGAGATATTACTGTTTGTGCATTTACAATATTCATTGATTTTTGCCATTGAAAAACGTCCAGAAATGTTTGAAGCTACTGACTGAATGAAAGGAGCTGGCATCTCACTCTCTTTGAATCTTCTTTATCATGCTAGGATTAGCAGGAAAAAGCTAAAAATTTCAGAATTGCACCGTGCAATGTGGAGATATTACTGTTTGTGCATTTACAATATTCATTGATTTTTGCCATTGAAAAACATGTTTTTCATATACCAGAAATGTTTGAAGCTACTGACTGAATGAAAGGAGCTGGCATCTCACTCTCTTTGAATCTTCTTTATCATGCTAGGATTAACAGGAAAAAGCTAAAAATTTCAGAATTGCACCGTGCAATGTGGAGATATTACTGTTTGTGCATTTACAATATTCATTGATTTTTGCCATTGAAAAACATGTTTTTCATATACCAGAAATGTTTGAAGCTACTGACTGAATGAAAGGAGCTGGCATCTCACTCTCTTTGAATCTTCTTTATCATGCTAGGATTAACAGGAAAAAGCTAAAAATTTCAGAATTGCACCTTGCAATGTGGAGATATTACTGTTTGTGCATTTACAATATTCATTGATTTTTGCCATTGAAAAACGTCCAGAAATGTTTGAAGCTACTGACTGAATGAAAGGAGCTGGCATCTCACTCTCTTTGAATCTTCTTTATCATGCTAGGATTAGCAGGAAAAAGCAAAAAATTTCAGAATTGCACCGTGCAATGTGGAGATATTACTGTTTGTGCATTTACAATATTCATTGATTTTTGCCATTGAAAAACATGTTTTTCATATACCAGAAATGTTTGAAGCTACTGACTGAATGAAAGGAGCTGGCATCTCACTCTCTTTGAATCTTCTTTATCATGCTAGGATTAACAGGAAAAAGCTAAAAATTTCAGAATTGCACCGTGCAATGTGGAGATATTACTGTTTGTGCATTTACAATATTCATTGATTTTTGCCATTGAAAAACATGTTTTTCATATACCAGAAATGTTTGAAGCTACTGACTGAATGAAAGGAGCTGGCATCTCACTCTCTTTGAATCTTTATCATGCTAGGATTAGCAGGAAAAAGCAAAAAATTTCAGAATTGCACCGTGCAATGTGGAGATATTACTGTTTGTGCATTTACAATATTCATTGATTTTTGCCATTGAAAAACATGTTTTTCATATACCAGAAATGTTTGAAGCTACTGACTGAATGAAAGGAGCTGGCATCTCACTCTCTTTGAATCTTCTTTATCATGCTAGGATTAGCAGGAAAAAGCTAAAAATTTCAGAATTGCACCTTGCAATGTGGAGATATTACTGTTTGTGCATTTACAATATTCATTGATTTTTGCCATTGAAAAACATGTTTTTCATATACCAGAAATGTTTGAAGCTACTGACTGAATGAAAGGAGCTGGCATCTCACTCTCTTTGAATCTTCTTTATCATGCTAGGATTAACAGGAAAAAGCAAAAAATTTCAGAATTGCACCGTGCAATGTGGAGATATTACTGTTTGTGCATTTACAATATTCATTGATTTTTGCCATTGAAAAACGTCCAGAAATGTTTGAAGCTACTGACTGAATGAAAGGAGCTGGCATCTCACTCTCTTTGAATCTTCTTTATCATGCTAGGATTAGCAGGAAAAAGCTAAAAATTTCAGAATTGCACCGTGCAATGTGGAGATATTACTGTTTGTGCATTTACAATATTCATTGATTTTTGCCATTGAAAAACATGTTTTTCATATACCAGAAATGTTTGAAGCTACTGACTGAATGAAAGGAGCTGGCATCTCACTCTCTTTGAATCTTCTTTATCATGCTAGGATTAGCAGGAAAAAGCTAAAAATTTCAGAATTGCACCGTGCAATGTGGAGATATTACTGTTTGTGCATTTACAATATTCATTGATTTTTGCCATTGAAAAACGTCCAGAAATGTTTGAAGCTACTGACTGAATGAAAGGAGCTGGCATCTCACTCTCTTTGAATCTTCTTTATCATGCTAGGATTAACAGGAAAAAGCTAAAAATTTCAGAATTGCACCTTGCAATGTGGAGATATTACTGTTTGTGCATTTACAATATTCATTGATTTTTGCCATTGAAAAACATGTTTTTCATATACCAGAAATGTTTGAAGCTACTGACTGAATGAAAGGAGCTGGCATCTCACTCTCTTTGAATCTTCTTTATCATGCTAGGATTAGCAGGAAAAAGCTAAAAATTTCAGAATTGCACCGTGCAATGTGGAGATATTACTGTTTGTGCATTTACAATATTCATTGATTTTTGCCATTGAAAAACATGTTTTTCATATACCAGAAATGTTTGAAGCTACTGACTGAATGAAAGGAGCTGGCATCTCACTCTCTTTGAATCTTCTTTATCATGCTAGGATTAGCAGGAAAAAGCAAAAAATTTCAGAATTGCACCTTGCAATGTGGAGATATTACTGTTTGTGCATTTACAATATTCATTGATTTTTGCCATTGAAAAACATGTTTTTCATATACCAGAAATGTTTGAAGCTACTTACTGAATGAAAGGAGCTGGCATCTCACTCTCTTTGAATCTTTATCATGCTAGGATTAGCAGGAAAAAGCAAAAAATTTCAGAATTGCACCGTGCAATGTGGAGATATTACTGTTTGTGCATTTACAATATTCATTGATTTTTGCCATTGAAAAACATGTTTTTCATATACCAGAAATGTTTGAAGCTACTGACTGAATGAAAGGAGCTGGCATCTCACTCTCTTTGAATCTTCTTTATCATGCTAGGATTAGCAGGAAAAAGCTAAAAATTTCAGAATTGCACCTTGCAATGTGGAGATATTACTGTTTGTGCATTTACAATATTCATTGATTTTTGCCATTGAAAAACATGTTTTTCATATACCAGAAATGTTTGAAGCTACTGACTGAATGAAAGGAGCTGGCATCTCACTCTCTTTGAATCTTCTTTATCATGCTAGGATTAACAGGAAAAAGCAAAAAATTTCAGAATTGCACCGTGCAATGTGGAGATATTACTGTTTGTGCATTTACAATATTCATTGATTTTTGCCATTGAAAAACGTCCAGAAATGTTTGAAGCTACTGACTGAATGAAAGGAGCTGGCATCTCACTCTCTTTGAATCTTCTTTATCATGCTAGGATTAGCAGGAAAAAGCTAAAAATTTCAGAATTGCACCGTGCAATGTGGAGATATTACTGTTTGTGCATTTACAATATTCATTGATTTTTGCCATTGAAAAACATGTTTTTCATATACCAGAAATGTTTGAAGCTACTGACTGAATGAAAGGAGCTGGCATCTCACTCTCTTTGAATCTTCTTTATCATGCTAGGATTAGCAGGAAAAAGCTAAAAATTTCAGAATTGCACCGTGCAATGTGGAGATATTACTGTTTGTGCATTTACAATATTCATTGATTTTTGCCATTGAAAAACGTCCAGAAATGTTTGAAGCTACTGACTGAATGAAAGGAGCTGGCATCTCACTCTCTTTGAATCTTCTTTATCATGCTAGGATTAACAGGAAAAAGCTAAAAATTTCAGAATTGCACCTTGCAATGTGGAGATATTACTGTTTGTGCATTTACAATATTCATTGATTTTTGCCATTGAAAAACATGTTTTTCATATACCAGAAATGTTTGAAGCTACTGACTGAATGAAAGGAGCTGGCATCTCACTCTCTTTGAATCTTCTTTATCATGCTAGGATTAGCAGGAAAAAGCTAAAAATTTCAGAATTGCACCGTGCAATGTGGAGATATTACTGTTTGTGCATTTACAATATTCATTGATTTTTGCCATTGAAAAACATGTTTTTCATATACCAGAAATGTTTGAAGCTACTGACTGAATGAAAGGAGCTGGCATCTCACTCTCTTTGAATCTTCTTTATCATGCTAGGATTAGCAGGAAAAAGCAAAAAATTTCAGAATTGCACCTTGCAATGTGGAGATATTACTGTTTGTGCATTTACAATATTCATTGATTTTTGCCATTGAAAAACATGTTTTTCATATACCAGAAATGTTTGAAGCTACTGACTGAATGAAAGGAGCTGGCATCTCACTCTCTTTGAATCTTCTTTATCATGCTAGGATTAGCAGGAAAAAGCTAAAAATTTCAGAATTGCACCGTGCAATGTGGAGATATTACTGTTTGTGCATTTACAATATTCATTGATTTTTGCCATTGAAAAACATGTTTTTCATATACCAGAAATGTTTGAAGCTACTGACTGAATGAAAGGAGCTGGCATCTCACTCTCTTTGAATCTTCTTTATCATGCTAGGATTAGCAGGAAAAAGCAAAAAATTTCAGAATTGCACCTTGCAATGTGGAGATATTACTGTTTGTGCATTTACAATATTCATTGATTTTTGCCATTGAAAAACATGTTTTTCATATACCAGAAATGTTTGAAGCTACTGACTGAATGAAAGGAGCTGGCATCTCACTCTCTTTGAATCTTCTTTATCATGCTAGGATTAGCAGGAAAAAGCAAAAAATTTCAGAATTGCACCGTGCAATGTGGAGATATTGCTGTTTGTGCATTTACAATATTCATTGATTTTTGCCATTGAAAAACATGTTTTTCATATACCAGAAATGTTTGAAGCTACTGACTGAATGAAAGGAGCTGGCATCTCACTCTCTTTGAATCTTCTTTATCATGCTAGGATTAACAGGAAAAAGCAAAAAATTTCAGAATTGCACCGTGCAATGTGGAGATATTACTGTTTGTGCATTTACAATATTCATTGATTTTTGCCATTGAAAAACATGTTTTTCATATACCAGAAATGTTTGAAGCTACTGACTGAATGAAAGGAGCTGGCATCTCACTCTCTTTGAATCTTCTTTATCATGCTAGGATTAGCAGGAAAAAGCAAAAAATTTCAGAATTGCACCGTGCAATGTGGAGATATTACTGTTTGTGCATTTACAATATTCATTGATTTTTGCCATTGAAAAACATGTTTTTCATATACCAGAAATGTTTGAAGCTACTGACTGAATGAAAGGAGCTGGCATCTCACTCTCTTTGAATCTTCTTTATCATGCTAGGATTAGCAGGAAAAAGCAAAAAATTTCAGAATTGCACCGTGCAATGTGGAGATATTACTGTTTGTGCATTTACAATATTCATTGATTTTTGCCATTGAAAAACATGTTTTTCATATACCAGAAATGTTTGAAGCTACTGACTGAATGAAAGGAGCTGGCATCTCACTCTCTTTGAATCTTCTTTATCATGCTAGGATTAACAGGAAAAAGCTAAAAATTTCAGAATTGCACCGTGCAATGTGGAGATATTACTGTTTGTGCATTTACAATATTCATTGATTTTTGCCATTGAAAAACATGTTTTTCATATACCAGAAATGTTTGAAGCTACTGACTGAATGAAAGGAGCTGGCATCTCACTCTCTTTGAATCTTCTTTATCATGCTAGGATTAACAGGAAAAAGCTAAAAATTTCAGAATTGCACCTTGCAATGTGGAGATATTACTGTTTGTGCATTTACAATATTCATTGATTTTTGCCATTGAAAAACATGTTTTTCATATACCAGAAATGTTTGAAGCTACTGACTGAATGAAAGGAGCTGGCATCTCACTCTCTTTGAATCTTCTTTATCATGCTAGGATTAACAGGAAAAAGCTAAAAATTTCAGAATTGCACCTTGCAATGTGGAGATATTACTGTTTGTGCATTTACAATATTCATTGATTTTTGCCATTGAAAAACATGTTTTTCATATACCAGAAATGTTTGAAGCTACTGACTGAATGAAAGGAGCTGGCATCTCACTCTCTTTGAATCTTATTTATCATGCTAGGATTAGCAGGAAAAAGCAAAAAATTTCAGAATTGCACCTTGCAATGTGGAGATATTACTGTTTGTGCATTTACAATATTCATTGATTTTTGCCATTGAAAAACGTCCAGAAATGTTTGAAGCTACTGACTGAATGAAAGGAGCTGGCATCTCACTCTCTTTGAATCTTCTTTATCATGCTAGGATTAACAGGAAAAAGCTAAAAATTTCAGAATTGCACCTTGCAATGTGGAGATATTACTGTTTGTGCATTTACAATATTCATTGATTTTTGCCATTGAAAAACATGTTTTTCATATACCAGAAATGTTTGAAGCTACTGACTGAATGAAAGGAGCTGGCATCTCACTCTCTTTGAATCTTCTTTATCATGCTAGGATTAGCAGGAAAAAGCAAAAAATTTCAGAATTGCACCTTGCAATGTGGAGATATTACTGTTTGTGCATTTACAATATTCATTGATTTTTGCCATTGAAAAACATGTTTTTCATATACCAGAAATGTTTGAAGCTACTGACTGAATGAAAGGAGCTGGCATCTCACTCTCTTTGAATCTTCTTTATCATGCTAGGATTAACAGGAAAAAGCTAAAAATTTCAGAATTGCACCGTGCAATGTGGAGATATTACTGTTTGTGCATTTACAATATTCATTGATTTTTGCCATTGAAAAACATGTTTTTCATATACCAGAAATGTTTGAAGCTACTGACTGAATGAAAGGAGCTGGCATCTCACTCTCTTTGAATCTTCTTTATCATGCTAGGATTAACAGGAAAAGCTAAAAATGTCAGAATTGCACCGTGCAATGTGGAGATATTACTGTTTGTGCATTTACAATATTCATTGATTTTTGCCATTGAAAAACATGTTTTTCATATACCAGAAATGTTTGAAGCTACTGACTGAATGAAAGGAGCTGGCATCTCACTCTCTTTGAATCTTCTTTATCATGCTAGGATTAGCAGGAAAAAGCTAAAAATTTCAGAATTGCACCTTGCAATGTGGAGATATTACTGTTTGTGCATTTACAATATTCATTGATTTTTGCCATTGAAAAACATCCAGAAATGTTTGAAGCTACTGACTGAATGAAAGGAGCTGGCATCTCACTCTCTTTGAATCTTCTTTATCATGCTAGGATTAGCAGGAAAAAGCTAAAAATTTCAGAATTGCACCTTGCAATGTGGAGATATTACTGTTTGTGCATTTACAATATTCATAGATTTTTGCCATTGAAAAACATGTTTTTCATATACCAGAAATGTTTGAAGCTACTGACTGAATGAAAGGAGCTGGCATCTCACTCTCTTTGAATCTTCTTTATCATGCTAGGATTAACAGGAAAAAGCTAAAAATTTCAGAATTGCACCTTGCAATGTGGAGATATTACTGTTTGTGCATTTACAATATTCATTGATTTTTGCCATTGAAAAACATGTTTTTCATATACCAGAAATGTTTGAAGCTACTGACTGAATGAAAGGAGCTGGCATCTCACTCTCTTTGAATCTTCTTTATCATGCTAGGATTAGCAGGAAAAAGCAAAAAATTTCAGAATTGCACCTTGCAATGTGGAGATATTACTGTTTGTGCATTTACAATATTCATTGATTTTTGCCATTGAAAAACGTCCAGAAATGTTTGAAGCTACTGACTGAATGAAAGGAGCTGGCATCTCACTCTCTTTGAATCTTCTTTATCATGCTAGGATTAACAGGAAAAAGCTAAAAATTTCAGAATTGCACCTTGCAATGTGGAGATATTACTGTTTGTGCATTTACAATATTCATTGATTTTTGCCATTGAAAAACATGTTTTTCATATACCAGAAATGTTTGAAGCTACTGACTGAATGAAAGGAGCTGGCATCTCACTCTCTTTGAATCTTCTTTATCATGCTAGGATTAGCAGGAAAAAGCAAAAAATTTCAGAATTGCACCTTGCAATGTGGAGATATTACTGTTTGTGCATTTACAATATTCATTGATTTTTGCCATTGAAAAACATGTTTTTCATATACCAGAAATGTTTGAAGCTACTGACTGAATGAAAGGAGCTGGCATCTCACTCTCTTTGAATCTTCTTTATCATGCTAGGATTAACAGGAAAAAGCTAAAAATTTCAGAATTGCACCGTGCAATGTGGAGATATTACTGTTTGTGCATTTACAATATTCATTGATTTTTGCCATTGAAAAACATGTTTTTCATATACCAGAAATGTTTGAAGCTACTGACTGAATGAAAGGAGCTGGCATCTCACTCTCTTTGAATCTTCTTTATCATGCTAGGATTAACAGGAAAAAGCTAAAAATTTCAGAATTGCACCGTGCAATGTGGAGATATTACTGTTTGTGCATTTACAATATTCATTGATTTTTGCCATTGAAAAACATGTTTTTCATATACCAGAAATGTTTGAAGCTACTGACTGAATGAAAGGAGCTGGCATCTCACTCTCTTTGAATCTTCTTTATCATGCTAGGATTAGCAGGAAAAAGCTAAAAATTTCAGAATTGCACCTTGCAATGTGGAGATATTACTGTTTGTGCATTTACAATATTCATTGATTTTTGCCATTGAAAAACGTCCAGAAATGTTTGAAGCTACTGACTGAATGAAAGGAGCTGGCATCTCACTCTCTTTGAATCTTCTTTATCATGCTAGGATTAGCAGGAAAAAGCTAAAAATTTCAGAATTGCACCTTGCAATGTGGAGATATTACTGTTTGTGCATTTACAATATTCATTGATTTTTGCCATTGAAAAACATGTTTTTCATATACCAGAAATGTTTGAAGCTACTGACTGAATGAAAGGAGCTGGCATCTCACTCTCTTTGAATCTTCTTTATCATGCTAGGATTAACAGGAAAAAGCTAAAAATTTCAGAATTGCACCTTGCAATGTGGAGATATTACTGTTTGTGCATTTACAATATTCATTGATTTTTGCCATTGAAAAACATCCAGAAATGTTTGAAGCTACTGACTGAATGAAAGGAGCTGGCATCTCACTCTCTTTGAATCTTCTTTATCATGCTAGGATTAACAGGAAAAAGCTAAAAATTTCAGAATTGCACCTTGCAATGTGGAGATATTACTGTTTGTGCATTTACAATATTCATTGATTTTTGCCATTGAAAAACATGTTTTTCATATACCAGAAATGTTTGAAGCTACTGACTGAATGAAAGGAGCTGGCATCTCACTCTCTTTGAATCTTCTTTATCATGCTAGGATTAACAGGAAAAAGCTAAAAATTTCAGAATTGCACCTTGCAATGTGGAGATATTACTGTTTGTGCATTTACAATATTCATTGATTTTTGCCATTGAAAAACATGTTTTTCATATACCAGAAATGTTTGAAGCTACTGACTGAATGAAAGGAGCTGGCATCTCACTCTCTTTGAATCTTCTTTATCATGCTAGGATTAACAGGAAAAAGCAAAAAATTTCAGAATTGCACCGTGCAATGTGGAGATATTACTGTTTGTGCATTTACAATATTCATTGATTTTTGCCATTGAAAAACATGTTTTTCATATACCAGAAATGTTTGAAGCTACTGACTGAATGAAAGGAGCTGGCATCTCACTCTCTTTGAATCTTCTTTATCATGCTAGGATTAGCAGGAAAAAGCAAAAAATTTCAGAATTGCACCGTGCAATGTGGAGATATTACTGTTTGTGCATTTACAATATTCATTGATTTTTGCCATTGAAAAACGTCCAGAAATGTTTGAAGCTACTGACTGAATGAAAGGAGCTGGCATCTCACTCTCTTTGAATCTTCTTTATCATGCTAGGATTAGCAGGAAAAAGCAAAAAATTTCAGAATTGCACCGTGCAATGTGGAGATATTACTGTTTGTGCATTTACAATATTCATTGATTTTTGCCATTGAAAAACATGTTTTTCATATACCAGAAATGTTTGAAGCTACTGACTGAATGAAAGGAGCTGGCATCTCACTCTCTTTGAATCTTCTTTATCATGCTAGGATTAACAGGAAAAAGCTAAAAATTTCAGAATTGCACCGTGCAATGTGGAGATATTACTGTTTGTGCATTTACAATATTCATTGATTTTTGCCATTGAAAAACATGTTTTTCATATACCAGAAATGTTTGAAGCTACTGACTGAATGAAAGGAGCTGGCATCTCACTCTCTTTGAATCTTATTTATCATGCTAGGATTAGCAGGAAAAAGCAAAAAATTTCAGAATTGCACCTTGCAATGTGGAGATATTACTGTTTGTGCATTTACAATATTCATTGATTTTTGCCATTGAAAAACGTCCAGAAATGTTTGAAGCTACTGACTGAATGAAAGGAGCTGGCATCTCACTCTCTTTGAATCTTCTTTATCATGCTAGGATTAACAGGAAAAAGCTAAAAATTTCAGAATTGCACCTTGCAATGTGGAGATATTACTGTTTGTGCATTTACAATATTCATTGATTTTTGCCATTGAAAAACATGTTTTTCATATACCAGAAATGTTTGAAGCTACTGACTGAATGAAAGGAGCTGGCATCTCACTCTCTTTGAATCTTCTTTATCATGCTAGGATTAGCAGGAAAAAGCAAAAAATTTCAGAATTGCACCTTGCAATGTGGAGATATTACTGTTTGTGCATTTACAATATTCATTGATTTTTGCCATTGAAAAACATGTTTTTCATATACCAGAAATGTTTGAAGCTACTGACTGAATGAAAGGAGCTGGCATCTCACTCTCTTTGAATCTTCTTTATCATGCTAGGATTAACAGGAAAAAGCTAAAAATTTCAGAATTGCACCGTGCAATGTGGAGATATTACTGTTTGTGCATTTACAATATTCATTGATTTTTGCCATTGAAAAACATGTTTTTCATATACCAGAAATGTTTGAAGCTACTGACTGAATGAAAGGAGCTGGCATCTCACTCTCTTTGAATCTTCTTTATCATGCTAGGATTAACAGGAAAAGCTAAAAATGTCAGAATTGCACCGTGCAATGTGGAGATATTACTGTTTGTGCATTTACAATATTCATTGATTTTTGCCATTGAAAAACATGTTTTTCATATACCAGAAATGTTTGAAGCTACTGACTGAATGAAAGGAGCTGGCATCTCACTCTCTTTGAATCTTCTTTATCATGCTAGGATTAGCAGGAAAAAGCTAAAAATTTCAGAATTGCACCTTGCAATGTGGAGATATTACTGTTTGTGCATTTACAATATTCATTGATTTTTGCCATTGAAAAACATCCAGAAATGTTTGAAGCTACTGACTGAATGAAAGGAGCTGGCATCTCACTCTCTTTGAATCTTCTTTATCATGCTAGGATTAGCAGGAAAAAGCTAAAAATTTCAGAATTGCACCTTGCAATGTGGAGATATTACTGTTTGTGCATTTACAATATTCATAGATTTTTGCCATTGAAAAACATGTTTTTCATATACCAGAAATGTTTGAAGCTACTGACTGAATGAAAGGAGCTGGCATCTCACTCTCTTTGAATCTTCTTTATCATGCTAGGATTAACAGGAAAAAGCTAAAAATTTCAGAATTGCACCTTGCAATGTGGAGATATTACTGTTTGTGCATTTACAATATTCATTGATTTTTGCCATTGAAAAACATGTTTTTCATATACCAGAAATGTTTGAAGCTACTGACTGAATGAAAGGAGCTGGCATCTCACTCTCTTTGAATCTTCTTTATCATGCTAGGATTAGCAGGAAAAAGCAAAAAATTTCAGAATTGCACCTTGCAATGTGGAGATATTACTGTTTGTGCATTTACAATATTCATTGATTTTTGCCATTGAAAAACGTCCAGAAATGTTTGAAGCTACTGACTGAATGAAAGGAGCTGGCATCTCACTCTCTTTGAATCTTCTTTATCATGCTAGGATTAACAGGAAAAAGCTAAAAATTTCAGAATTGCACCTTGCAATGTGGAGATATTACTGTTTGTGCATTTACAATATTCATTGATTTTTGCCATTGAAAAACATGTTTTTCATATACCAGAAATGTTTGAAGCTACTGACTGAATGAAAGGAGCTGGCATCTCACTCTCTTTGAATCTTCTTTATCATGCTAGGATTAGCAGGAAAAAGCAAAAAATTTCAGAATTGCACCTTGCAATGTGGAGATATTACTGTTTGTGCATTTACAATATTCATTGATTTTTGCCATTGAAAAACATGTTTTTCATATACCAGAAATGTTTGAAGCTACTGACTGAATGAAAGGAGCTGGCATCTCACTCTCTTTGAATCTTCTTTATCATGCTAGGATTAACAGGAAAAAGCTAAAAATTTCAGAATTGCACCGTGCAATGTGGAGATATTACTGTTTGTGCATTTACAATATTCATTGATTTTTGCCATTGAAAAACATGTTTTTCATATACCAGAAATGTTTGAAGCTACTGACTGAATGAAAGGAGCTGGCATCTCACTCTCTTTGAATCTTCTTTATCATGCTAGGATTAACAGGAAAAAGCTAAAAATTTCAGAATTGCACCGTGCAATGTGGAGATATTACTGTTTGTGCATTTACAATATTCATTGATTTTTGCCATTGAAAAACATGTTTTTCATATACCAGAAATGTTTGAAGCTACTGACTGAATGAAAGGAGCTGGCATCTCACTCTCTTTGAATCTTCTTTATCATGCTAGGATTAGCAGGAAAAAGCTAAAAATTTCAGAATTGCACCTTGCAATGTGGAGATATTACTGTTTGTGCATTTACAATATTCATTGATTTTTGCCATTGAAAACCGTCCAGAAATGTTTGAAGCTACTGACTGAATGAAAGGAGCTGGCATCTCACTCTCTTTGAATCTTCTTTATCATGCTAGGATTAGCAGGAAAAAGCTAAAAATTTCAGAATTGCACCTTGCAATGTGGAGATATTACTGTTTGTGCATTTACAATATTCATTGATTTTTGCCATTGAAAAACATGTTTTTCATATACCAGAAATGTTTGAAGCTACTGACTGAATGAAAGGAGCTGGCATCTCACTCTCTTTGAATCTTCTTTATCATGCTAGGATTAACAGGAAAAAGCTAAAAATTTCAGAATTGCACCTTGCAATGTGGAGATATTACTGTTTGTGCATTTACAATATTCATTGATTTTTGCCATTGAAAAACATCCAGAAATGTTTGAAGCTACTGACTGAATGAAAGGAGCTGGCATCTCACTCTCTTTGAATCTTCTTTATCATGCTAGGATTAACAGGAAAAAGCTAAAAATTTCAGAATTGCACCTTGCAATGTGGAGATATTACTGTTTGTGCATTTACAATATTCATTGATTTTTGCCATTGAAAAACATGTTTTTCATATACCAGAAATGTTTGAAGCTACTGACTGAATGAAAGGAGCTGGCATCTCACTCTCTTTGAATCTTCTTTATCATGCTAGGATTAACAGGAAAAAGCTAAAAATTTCAGAATTGCACCTTGCAATGTGGAGATATTACTGTTTGTGCATTTACAATATTCATTGATTTTTGCCATTGAAAAACATGTTTTTCATATACCAGAAATGTTTGAAGCTACTGACTGAATGAAAGGAGCTGGCATCTCACTCTCTTTGAATCTTCTTTATCATGCTAGGATTAACAGGAAAAAGCAAAAAATTTCAGAATTGCACCGTGCAATGTGGAGATATTACTGTTTGTGCATTTACAATATTCATTGATTTTTGCCATTGAAAAACATGTTTTTCATATACCAGAAATGTTTGAAGCTACTGACTGAATGAAAGGAGCTGGCATCTCACTCTCTTTGAATCTTCTTTATCATGCTAGGATTAGCAGGAAAAAGCAAAAAATTTCAGAATTGCACCGTGCAATGTGGAGATATTACTGTTTGTGCATTTACAATATTCATTGATTTTTGCCATTGAAAAACGTCCAGAAATGTTTGAAGCTACTGACTGAATGAAAGGAGCTGGCATCTCACTCTCTTTGAATCTTCTTTATCATGCTAGGATTAGCAGGAAAAAGCAAAAAATTTCAGAATTGCACCGTGCAATGTGGAGATATTACTGTTTGTGCATTTACAATATTCATTGATTTTTGCCATTGAAAAACATGTTTTTCATATACCAGAAATGTTTGAAGCTACTGACTGAATGAAAGGAGCTGGCATCTCACTCTCTTTGAATCTTCTTTATCATGCTAGGATTAACAGGAAAAAGCTAAAAATTTCAGAATTGCACCGTGCAATGTGGAGATATTACTGTTTGTGCATTTACAATATTCATTGATTTTTGCCATTGAAAAACATGTTTTTCATATACCAGAAATGTTTGAAGCTACTGACTGAATGAAAGGAGCTGGCATCTCACTCTCTTTGAATCTTCTTTATCATGCTAGGATTAGCAGGAAAAAGCAAAAAATTTCAGAATTGCACCTTGCAATGTGGAGATATTACTGTTTGTGCATTTACAATATTCATTGATTTTTGCCATTGAAAAACGTCCAGAAATGTTTGAAGCTACTGACTGAATGAAAGGAGCTGGCATCTCACTCTCTTTGAATCTTCTTTATCATGCTAGGATTAGCAGGAAAAAGCAAAAAATTTCAGAATTGCACCGTGCAATGTGGAGATATTACTGTTTGTGCATTTACAATATTCATTGATTTTTGCCATTGAAAAACATGTTTTTCATATACCAGAAATGTTTGAAGCTACTGACTGAATGAAAGGAGCTGGCATCTCACTCTCTTTGAATCTTCTTTATCATGCTAGGATTAGCAGGAAAAAGCAAAAAATTTCAGAATTGCACCTTGCAATGTGGAGATATTACTGTTTGTGCATTTACAATATTCATTGATTTTTGCCATTGAAAAACATGTTTTTCATATACCAGAAATGTTTGAAGCTACTGACTGAATGAAAGGAGCTGGCATCTCACTCTCTTTGAATCTTCTTTATCATGCTAGGATTAACAGGAAAAAGCTAAAAATTTCAGAATTGCACCGTGCAATGTGGAGATATTACTGTTTGTGCATTTACAATATTCATTGATTTTTGCCATTGAAAAACGTCCAGAAATGTTTGAAGCTACTGACTGAATGAAAGGAGCTGGCATCTCACTCTCTTTGAATCTTCTTTATCATGCTAGGATTAGCAGGAAAAAGCAAAAAATTTCAGAATTGCACCGTGCAATGTGGAGATATTACTGTTTGTGCATTTACAATATTCATTGATTTTTGCCATTGAAAAACATGTTTTTCATATACCAGAAATGTTTGAAGCTACTGACTGAATGAAAGGAGCTGGCATCTCACTCTCTTTGAATCTTCTTTATCATGCTAGGATTAGCAGGAAAAAGCAAAAAATTTCAGAATTGCACCTTGCAATGTGGAGATATTACTGTTTGTGCATTTACAATATTCATTGATTTTTGCCATTGAAAAACATGTTTTTCATATACCAGAAATGTTTGAAGCTACTGACTGAATGAAAGGAGCTGGCATCTCACTCTCGTTGAATCTTCTTTATCATGCTAGGATTAGCAGGAAAAAGCAAAAAATTTCAGAATTGCACCTTGCAATGTGGAGATATTACTGTTTGTGCATTTACAATATTCATTGATTTTTGCCATTGAAAAACATGTTTTTCATATACCAGAAATGTTTGAAGCTACTGACTGAATGAAAGGAGCTGGCATCTCACTCTCTTTGAATCTTCTTTATCATGCTAGGATTAGCAGGAAAAAGCAAAAAATTTCAGAATTGCACCGTGCAATGTGGAGATATTACTGTTTGTGCATTTACAATATTCATTGATTTTTGCCATTGAAAAACATGTTTTTCATATACCAGAAATGTTTGAAGCTACTGACTGAATGAAAGGAGCTGGCATCTCACTCTCTTTGAATCTTCTTTATCATGCTAGGATTAGCAGGAAAAAGCTAAAAATTTCAGAATTGCACCTTGCAATGTGGAGATATTACTGTTTGTGCATTTACAATATTCATTGATTTTTGCCATTGAAAAACATGTTTTTCATATACCAGAAATGTTTGAAGCTACTGACTGAATGAAAGGAGCTGGCATCTCACTCTCTTTGAATCTTCTTTATCATGCTAGGATTAGCAGGAAAAAGCTAAAAATTTCAGAATTGCACCTTGCAATGTGGAGATATTACTGTTTGTGCATTTACAATATTCATTGATTTTTGCCATTGAAAAACGTCCAGAAATGTTTGAAGCTACTGACTGAATGAAAGGAGCTGGCATCTCACTCTCTTTGAATCTTCTTTATCATGCTAGGATTAACAGGAAAAAGCTAAAAATTTCAGAATTGCACCGTGCAATGTGGAGATATTACTGTTTGTGCATTTACAATATTCATTGATTTTTGCCATTGAAAAACGTCCAGAAATGTTTGAAGCTACTGACTGAATGAAAGGAGCTGGCATCTCACTCTCTTTGAATCTTCTTTATCATGCTAGGATTAGCAGGAAAAAGCAAAAAATTTCAGAATTGCACCGTGCAATGTGGAGATATTACTGTTTGTGCATTTACAATATTCATTGATTTTTGCCATTGAAAAACATGTTTTTCATATACCAGAAATGTTTGAAGCTACTGACTGAATGAAAGGAGCTGGCATCTCACTCTCTTTGAATCTTCTTTATCATGCTAGGATTAACAGGAAAAAGCTAAAAATTTCAGAATTGCACCGTGCAATGTGGAGATATTACTGTTTGTGCATTTACAATATTCATTGATTTTTGCCATTGAAAAACATGTTTTTCATATACCAGAAATGTTTGAAGCTACTGACTGAATGAAAGGAGCTGGCATCTCACTCTCTTTGAATCTTCTTTATCATGCTAGGATTAACAGGAAAAAGCTAAAAATTTCAGAATTGCACCGTGCAATGTGGAGATATTACTGTTTGTGCATTTACAATATTCATTGATTTTTGCCATTGAAAAACGTCTAGAAATGTTTGAAGCTACTGACTGAATGAAAGGAGCTGGCATCTCACTCTCTTTGAATCTTCTTTATCATGCTAGGATTAGCAGGAAAAAGCAAAAAATTTCAGAATTGCACCGTGCAATGTGGAGATATTACTGTTTGTGCATTTACAATATTCATTGATTTTTGCCATTGAAAAACATGTTTTTCATATACCAGAAATGTTTGAAGCTACTGACTGAATGAAAGGAGCTGGCATCTCACTCTCTTTGAATCTTCTTTATCATGCTAGGATTAGCAGGAAAAAGCAAAAAATTTCAGAATTGCACCGTGCAATGTGGAGATATTACTGTTTGTGCATTTACAATATTCATTGATTTTTGCCATTGAAAAACATGTTTTTCATATACCAGAAATGTTTGAAGCTACTGACTGAATGAAAGGAGCTGGCATCTCACTCTCTTTGAATCTTCTTTATCATGCTAGGATTAACAGGAAAAAGCAAAAAATTTCAGAATTGCACCGTGCAATGTGGAGATATTACTGTTTGTGCATTTACAATATTCATTGATTTTTGCCATTGAAAAACATGTTTTTCATATACCAGAAATGTTTGAAGCTACTGACTGAATGAAAGGAGCTGGCATCTCACTCTCTTTGAATCTTCTTTATCATGCTAGGATTAACAGGAAAAAGCTAAAAATTTCAGAATTGCACCGTGCAATGTGGAGATATTACTGTTTGTGCATTTACAATATTCATTGATTTTTGCCATTGAAAAACATGTTTTTCATATACCAGAAATGTTTGAAGCTACTGACTGAATGAAAGGAGCTGGCATCTCACTCTCTTTGAATCTTCTTTATCATGCTAGGATTGGCAGGAAAAAGCAAAAAATTTCAGAATTGCACCTTGCAATGTGGAGATATTACTGTTTGTGCATTTACAATATTCATTGATTTTTGCCATTGAAAAACGTCCAGAAATGTTTGAAGCTACTGACTGAATGAAAGGAGCTGGCATCTCACTCTCTTTGAATCTTCTTTATCATGCTAGGATTAGCAGGAAAAAGCAAAAAATTTCAGAATTGCACCTTGCAATGTGGAGATATTACTGTTTGTGCATTTACAATATTCATTGATTTTTGCCATTGAAAAACATGTTTTTCATATACCAGAAATGTTTGAAGCTACTGACTGAATGAAAGGAGCTGGCATCTCACTCTCTTTGAATCTTCTTTATCATGCTAGGATTAACAGGAAAAAGCTAAAAATTTCAGAATTGCACCGTGCAATGTGGAGATATTACTGTTTGTGCATTTACAATATTCATTGATTTTTGCCATTGAAAAACATGTTTTTCATATACCAGAAATGTTTGAAGCTACTGACTGAATGAAAGGAGCTGGCATCTCACTCTCTTTGAATCTTCTTTATCATGCTAGGATTAGCAGGAAAAAGCAAAAAATTTCAGAATTGCACCTTGCAATGTGGAGATATTACTGTTTGTGCATTTACAATATTCATTGATTTTTGCCATTGAAAAACGTCCAGAAATGTTTGAAGCTACTGACTGAATGAAAGGAGCTGGCATCTCACTCTCTTTGAATCTTCTTTATCATGCTAGGATTAACAGGAAAAAGCTAAAAATTTCAGAATTGCACCGTGCAATGTGGAGATATTACTGTTTGTGCATTTACAATATTCATTGATTTTTGCCATTGAAAAACATGTTTTTCATATACCAGAAATGTTTGAAGCTACTGACTGAATGAAAGGAGCTGGCATCTCACTCTCTTTGAATCTTCTATATCATGCTAGGATTAGCAGGAAAAAGCAAAAAATTTCAGAATTGCACCTTGCAATGTGGAGATATTACTGTTTGTGCATTTACAATATTCATTGATTTTTGCCATTGAAAAACATGTTTTTCATATATCAGAAATGTTTGAAGCTACTGACTGAATGAAAGGAGCTGGCATCTCACTCTCTTTGAATCTTCTTTATCATGCTAGGATTAACAGGAAAAAGCTAAAAATTTCAGAATTGCACCGTGCAATGTGGAGATATTACTGTTTGTGCATTTACAATATTCATTGATTTTTGCCATTGAAAAACGTCCAGAAATGTTTGAAGCTACTGACTGAATGAAAGGAGCTGGCATCTCACTCTCTTTGAATCTTCTTTATCATGCTAGGATTAGCAGGAAAAAGCAAAAAATTTCAGAATTGCACCTTGCAATGTGGAGATATTACTGTTTGTGCATTTACAATATTCATTGATTTTTGCCATTGAAAAACATGTTTTTCATATACCAGAAATGTTCGAAGCTACTGACTGAATGAAAGGAGCTGGCATCTCACTCTCTTTGAATCTTCTTTATCATGCTAGGATTAGCAGGAAAAAGCAAAAAATTTCAGAATTGCACCGTGCAATGTGGAGATATTACTGTTTGTGCATTTACAATATTCATTGATTTTTGCCATTGAAAAACATGTTTTTCATATACCAGAAATGTTTGAAGCTACTGACTGAATGAAAGGAGCTGGCATCTCACTATCTTTGAATCTTCTTTATCATGCTAGGATTAGCAGGAAAAAGCTAAAAATTTCAGAATTGCACCTTGCAATGTGGAGATATTACTGTTTGTGCATTTACAATATTCATTGATTTTTGCCATTGAAAAACATGTTTTTCATATACCAGAAATGTTTGAAGCTACTGACTGAATGAAAGGAGCTGGCATCTCACTCTCTTTGAATCTTCTTTATCATGCTAGGATTAGGAGGAAAAAGCTAAAAATTTCAGAATTGCACCTTGCAATGTGGAGATATTACTGTTTGTGCATTTACAATATTCATTGATTTTTGCCATTGAAAAACGTCCAGAAATGTTTGAAGCTACTGACTGAATGAAAGGAGCTGGCATCTCACTCTCTTTGAATCTTCTTTATCATGCTAGGATTAGCAGGAAAAAGCAAAAAATTTCAGAATTGCACCGTGCAATGTGGAGATATTACTGTTTGTGCATTTACAATATTCATTGATTTTTGCCATTGAAAAACATGTTTTTCATATACCAGAAATGTTTGAAGCTACTGACTGAATGAAAGGAGCTGGCATCTCACTCTCTTTGAATCTTCTTTATCATGCTAGGATTAACAGGAAAAAGCTAAAAATTTCAGAATTGCACCGTGCAATGTGGAGATATTACTGTTTGTGCATTTACAATATTCATTGATTTTTGCCATTGAAAAACATGTTTTTCATATACCAGAAATGTTTGAAGCTACTGACTGAATGAAAGGAGCTGGCATCTCACTCTCTTTGAATCTTCTTTATCATGCTAGGATTAACAGGAAAAAGCTAAAAATTTCAGAATTGCACCGTGCAATGTGGAGATATTACTGTTTGTGCATTTACAATATTCATTGATTTTTGCCATTGAAAAACGTCCAGAAATGTTTGAAGCTACTGACTGAATGAAAGGAGCTGGCATCTCACTCTCTTTGAATCTTCTTTATCATGCTAGGATTAGCAGGAAAAAGCAAAAAATTTCAGAATTGCACCGTGCAATGTGGAGATATTACTGTTTGTGCATTTACAATATTCATTGATTTTTGCCATTGAAAAACATGTTTTTCATATACCAGAAATGTTTGAAGCTACTGACTGAATGAAAGGAGCTGGCATCTCACTCTCTTTGAATCTTCTTTATCATGCTAGGATTAACAGGAAAAAGCTAAAAATTTCAGAATTGCACCTTGCAATGTGGAGATATTACTGTTTGTGCATTTACAATATTCATTGATTTTTGCCATTGAAAAACATGTTTTTCATATACCAGAAATGTTTGAAGCTACTGACTGAATGAAAGGAGCTGGCATCTCACTCTCTTTGAATCTTCTTTATCATGCTAGGATTAACAGGAAAAAGCTAAAAATTTCAGAATTGCACCGTGCAATGTGGAGATATTACTGTTTGTGCATTTACAATATTCATTGATTTTTGCCATTGAAAAACGTCCAGAAATGTTTGAAGCTACTGACTGAATGAAAGGAGCTGGCATCTCACTCTCTTTGAATCTTCTTTATCATGCTAGGATTAGCAGGAAAAAGCTAAAAATTTCAGAATTGCACCGTGCAATGTGGAGATATTACTGTTTGTGCATTTACAATATTCATTGATTTTTGCCATTGAAAAACATGTTTTTCATATACCAGAAATGTTTGAAGCTACTGACTGAATGAAAGGAGCTGGCATCTCACTCTCTTTGAATCTTCTTTATCATGCTAGGATTAACAGGAAAAAGCTAAAAATTTCAAAATTGCACCGTGCAATGTGGAGATATTACTGTTTGTGCATTTACAATATTCATTGATTTTTGCCATTGAAAAACATGTTTTTCATATACCAGAAATGTTTGAAGCTACTGACTGAATGAAAGGAGCTGGCATCTCACTCTCTTTGAATCTTCTTTATCATGCTAGGATTAGCAGGAAAAAGCAAAAAATTTCAGAATTGCACCGTGCAATGTGGAGATATTACTGTTTGTGCATTTACAATATTCATTGATTTTTGCCATTGAAAAACATGTTTTTCATATACCAGAAATGTTTGAAGCTACTGACTGAATGAAAGGAGCTGGCATCTCACTCTCTTTGAATCTTCTTTATCATGCTAGGATTAGCAGGAAAAAGCAAAAAATTTCAGAATTGCACCGTGCAATGTGGAGATATTACTGTTTGTGCATTTACAATATTCATTGATTTTTGCCATTGAAAAACATGTTTTTCATATACCAGAAATGTTTGAAGCTACTGACTGAATGAAAGGAGCTGGCATCTCACTCTCTTTGAATCTTCTTTATCATGCTAGGATTAACAGGAAAAAGCAAAAAATTTCAGAATTGCACCGTGCAATGTGGAGATATTACTGTTTGTGCATTTACAATATTCATTGATTTTTGCCATTGAAAAACATGTTTTTCATATACCAGAAATGTTTGAAGCTACTGACTGAATGAAAGGAGCTGGCATCTCACTCTCTTTGAATCTTCTTTATCATGCTAGGATTAACAGGAAAAAGCAAAAAATTTCAGAATTGCACCGTGCAATGTGGAGATATTACTGTTTGTGCATTTACAATATTCATTGATTTTTGCTATTGAAAAACATGTTTTTCATATACCAGAAATGTTTGAAGCTACTGACTGAATGAAAGGAGCTGGCATCTCACTCTCTTTGAATCTTCTTTATCATGCTAGGATTAGCAGGAAAAAGCAAAAAATTTCAGAATTGCACCTTGCAATGTGGAGATATTACTGTTTGTGCATTTACAATATTCATTGATTTTTGCCATTGAAAAACGTCCAGAAATGTTTGAAGCTACTGACTGAATGAAAGGAGCTGGCATCTCACTCTCTTTGAATCTTCTTTATCATGCTAGGATTAGCAGGAAAAAGCAAAAAATTTCAGAATTGCACCGTGCAATGTGGAGATATTACTGTTTGTGCATTTACAATATTCATTGATTTTTGCCATTGAAAAACAAGTTTTTCATATACCAGAAATGTTTGAAGCTACTGACTGAATGAAAGGAGCTGGCATCTCACTCTCTTTGAATCTTCTTTATCATGCTAGGATTAACAGGAAAAAGCTAAAAATTTCAGAATTGCACCGTGCAATGTGGAGATATTACTGTTTGTGCATTTACAATATTCATTGATTTTTGCCATTGAAAAACGTCCAGAAATGTTTGAAGCTACTGACTGAATGAAAGGAGCTGGCATCTCACTCTCTTTGAATCTTCTTTATCATGCTAGGATTAACAGGAAAAAGCTAAAAATTTCAGAATTGCACCTTGCAATGTGGAGATATTACTGTTTGTGCATTTACAATATTCATTGATTTTTGCCATTGAAAAACGTCCAGAAATGTTTGAAGCTACTGACTGAATGAAAGGAGCTGGCATCTCACTCTCTTTGAATCTTCTTTATCATGCTAGGATTAGCAGGAAAAAGCAAAAAATTTCAGAATTGCACCGTGCAATGTGGAGATATTACTGTTTGTGCATTTACAATATTCATTGATTTTTGCCATTGAAAAACATGTTTTTCATATACCAGAAATGTTTGAAGCTACTGACTGAATGAAAGGAGCTGGCATCTCACTCTCTTTGAATCTTCTTTACCATGCTAGGATTAACAGGAAAAAGCTAAAAATTTCAGAATTGCACGTGCAATGTGGAGATATTACTGTTTGTGCATTTACAATATTCATTGATTTTTGCCATTGAAAAACATGTTTTTCATATACCAGAAATGTTTGAAGCTACTGACTGAATGAAAGGAGCTGGCATCTCACTCTCTTTGAATCTTCTTTATCATGCTAGGATTAACAGGAAAAAGCTAAAAATTTCAGAATTGCACCGTGCAATGTGGAGATATTACTGTTTGTGCATTTACAATATTCATTGATTTTTGCCATTGAAAAACGTCCAGAAATGTTTGAAGCTACTGACTGAATGAAAGGAGCTGGCATCTCACTCTCTTTGAATCTTCTTTATCATGCTAGGATTAGCAGGAAAAAGCAAAAAATTTCAGAATTGCACCGTGCAATGTGGAGATATTACTGTTTGTGCATTTACAATATTCATTGATTTTTGCCATTGAAAAACATGTTTTTCATATACCAGAAATGTTTGAAGCTACTGACTGAATGAAAGGAGCTGGCATCTCACTCTCTTTGAATGTTCTTTATCATGCTAGGATTAACAGGAAAAAGCTAAAAATTTCAGAATTGCACCTTGCAATGTGGAGATATTACTGTTTGTGCATTTACAATATTCATTGATTTTTGCCATTGAAAAACATGTTTTTCATATACCAGAAATGTTTGAAGCTACTGACTGAATGAAAGGAGCTGGCATCTCACTCTCTTTGAATCTTCTTTATCATGCTAGGATTAACAGGAAAAAGCTAAAAATTTCAGAATTGCACCGTGCAATGTGGAGATATTACTGTTTGTGCATTTACAATATTCATTGATTTTTGCCATTGAAAAACGTCCAGAAATGTTTGAAGCTACTGACTGAATGAAAGGAGCTGGCATCTCACTCTCTTTGAATCTTCTTTATCATGCTAGGATTAGCAGGAAAAAGCTAAAAATTTCAGAATTGCACCGTGCAATGTGGAGATATTACTGTTTGTGCATTTACAATATTCATTGATTTTTGCCATTGAAAAACATGTTTTTCATATACCAGAAATGTTTGAAGCTACTGACTGAATGAAAGGAGCTGGCATCTCACTCTCTTTGAATCTTCTTTATCATGCTAGGATTAACAGGAAAAAGCTAAAAATTTCAAAATTGCACCGTGCAATGTGGAGATATTACTGTTTGTGCATTTACAATATTCATTGATTTTTGCCATTGAAAAACATGTTTTTCATATACCAGAAATGTTTGAAGCTACTGACTGAATGAAAGGAGCTGGCATCTCACTCTCTTTGAATCTTCTTTATCATGCTAGGATTAGCAGGAAAAAGCAAAAAATTTCAGAATTGCACCGTGCAATGTGGAGATATTACTGTTTGTGCATTTACAATATTCATTGATTTTTGCCATTGAAAAACATGTTTTTCATATACCAGAAATGTTTGAAGCTACTGACTGAATGAAAGGAGCTGGCATCTCACTCTCTTTGAATCTTCTTTATCATGCTAGGATTAGCAGGAAAAAGCAAAAAATTTCAGAATTGCACCGTGCAATGTGGAGATATTACTGTTTGTGCATTTACAATATTCATTGATTTTTGCCATTGAAAAACATGTTTTTCATATACCAGAAATGTTTGAAGCTACTGACTGAATGAAAGGAGCTGGCATCTCACTCTCTTTGAATCTTCTTTATCATGCTAGGATTAACAGGAAAAAGCAAAAAATTTCAGAATTGCACCGTGCAATGTGGAGATATTACTGTTTGTGCATTTACAATATTCATTGATTTTTGCCATTGAAAAACATGTTTTTCATATACCAGAAATGTTTGAAGCTACTGACTGAATGAAAGGAGCTGGCATCTCACTCTCTTTGAATCTTCTTTATCATGCTAGGATTAACAGGAAAAAGCAAAAAATTTCAGAATTGCACCGTGCAATGTGGAGATATTACTGTTTGTGCATTTACAATATTCATTGATTTTTGCCATTGAAAAACATGTTTTTCATATACCAGAAATGTTTGAAGCTACTGACTGAATGAAAGGAGCTGGCATCTCACTCTCTTTGAATCTTCTTTATCATGCTAGGATTAGCAGGAAAAAGCAAAAAATTTCAGAATTGCACCGTGCAATGTGGAGATATTACTGTTTGTGCATTTACAATATTCATTGATTTTTGCCATTGAAAAACAAGTTTTTCATATACCAGAAATGTTTGAAGCTACTGACTGAATGAAAGGAGCTGGCATCTCACTCTCTTTGAATCTTCTTTATCATGCTAGGATTAACAGGAAAAAGCTAAAAATTTCAGAATTGCACCGTGCAATGTGGAGATATTACTGTTTGTGCATTTACAATATTCATTGATTTTTGCCATTGAAAAACGTCCAGAAATGTTTGAAGCTACTGACTGAATGAAAGGAGCTGGCATCTCACTCTCTTTGAATCTTCTTTATCATGCTAGGATTAACAGGAAAAAGCTAAAAATTTCAGAATTGCACCTTGCAATGTGGAGATATTACTGTTTGTGCATTTACAATATTCATTGATTTTTGCCATTGAAAAACATGTTTTTCATATACCAGAAATGTTTGAAGCTACTGACTGAATGAAAGGAGCTGGCATCTCACTCTCTTTGAATCTTCTTTATCATGCTAGGATTAGCAGGAAAAAGCAAAAAATTTCAGAATTGCACCTTGCAATGTGGAGATATTACTGTTTGTGCATTTACAATATTCATTGATTTTTGCCATTGAAAAACGTCCAGAAATGTTTGAAGCTACTGACTGAATGAAAGGAGCTGGCATCTCACTCTCTTTGAATCTTCTTTATCATGCTAGGATTAACAGGAAAAAGCTAAAAATTTCAGAATTGCACCGTGCAATGTGGAGATATTACTGTTTGTGCATTTACAATATTCATTGATTTTTGCCATTGAAAAACATGTTTTTCATATACCAGAAATGTTTGAAACTACTGACTGAATGAAAGGAGCTGGCATCTCACTCTCTTTGAATCTTCTTTATCATGCTAGGATTAGCAGGAAAAAGCAAAAAATTTCAGAATTGCACCGTGCAATGTGGAGATATTACTGTTTGTGCATTTACAATATTCATTGATTTTTGCCATTGAAAAACATGTTTTTCATATACCAGAAATGTTTGAAGCTACTGACTGAATGAAAGGAGCTGGCATCTCACTCTCTTTGAATCTTCTTTATCATGCTAGGATTAGCAGGAAAAAGCAAAAAATTTCAGAATTGCACCTTGCAATGTGGAGATATTACTGTTTGTGCATTTACAATATTCATTGATTTTTGCCATTGAAAAACATGTTTTTCATATACCAGAAATGTTTGAAGCTACTGACTGAATGAAAGGAGCTGGCATCTCACTCTCTTTGAATCTTCTTTATCATGCTAGGATTAACAGGAAAAAGCTAAAAATTTCAGAATTGCACCGTGCAATGTGGAGATATTACTGTTTGTGCATTTACAATATTCATTGATTTTTGCCATTGAAAAACGTCCAGAAATGTTTGAAGCTACTGACTGAATGAAAGGAGCTGGCATCTCACTCTCTTTGAATCTTCTTTATCATGCTAGGATTAGCAGGAAAAAGCAAAAAATTTCAGAATTGCACCTTGCAATGTGGAGATATTACTGTTTGTGCATTTACAATATTCATTGATTTTTGCCATTGAAAAACATGTTTTTCATATACCAGAAATGTTTGAAGCTACTGACTGAATGAAAGGAGCTGGCATCTCACTCTCTTTGAATCTTCTTTATCATGCTAGGATTAACAGGAAAAAGCAAAAAATTTCAGAATTGCACCGTGCAATGTGGAGATATTACTGTTTGTGCATTTACAATATTCATTGATTTTTGCCATTGAAAAACGTCCAGAAATGTTTGAAGCTACTGACTGAATGAAAGGAGCTGGCATCTCACTCTCTTTGAATCTTCTTTATCATGCTAGGATTAGCAGGAAAAAGCTAAAAATTTCAGAATTGCACCTTGCAATGTGGAGATATTACTGTTTGTGCATTTACAATATTCATTGATTTTTGCCATTGAAAAACATGTTTTTCATATACCAGAAATGTTTGAAGCTACTGACTGAATGAAAGGAGCTGGCATCTCACTCTCTTTGAATCTTCTTTATCATGCTAGGATTAGCAGGAAAAAGCTAAAAATTTCAGAATTGCACCGTGCAATGTGGAGATATTACTGTTTGTGCATTTACAATATTCATTGATTTTTGCCATTGAAAAACATGTTTTTCATATACCAGAAATGTTTGAAGCTACTGACTGAATGAAAGGAGCTGGCATCTCACTCTCTTTGAATCTTCTTTATCATGCTAGGATTAGCAGGAAAAAGCAAAAAATTTCAGAATTGCACCTTGCAATGTGGAGATATTACTGTTTGTGCATTTACAATATTCATTGATTTTTGCCATTGAAAAACATGTTTTTCATATACCAGAAATGTTTGAAGCTACTGACTGAATGAAAGGAGCTGGCATCTCACTCTCTTTGAATCTTCTTTATCATGCTAGGATTAGCAGGAAAAAGCAAAAAATTTCAGAATTGCACCGTGCAATGTGGAGATATTACTGTTTGTGCATTTACAATATTCATTGATTTTTGCCATTGAAAAACGTCCAGAAATGTTTGAAGCTACTGACTGAATGAAAGGAGCTGGCATCTCACTCTCTTTGAATCTTCTTTATCATGCTAGGATTAACAGGAAAAAGCTAAAAATTTCAGAATTGCACCGTGCAATGTGGAGATATTACTGTTTGTGCATTTACAATATTCATTGATTTTTGCCATTGAAAAACATGTTTTTCATATACCAGAAATGTTTGAAGCTACTGACTGAATGAAAGGAGCTGGCATCTCACTCTCTTTGAATCTTCTTTATCATGCTAGGATTAACAGGAAAAAGCAAAAAATTTCAGAATTGCACCTTGCAATGTGGAGATATTACTGTTTGTGCATTTACAATATTCATTGATTTTTGCCATTGAAAAACATGTTTTTCATATACCAGAAATGTTTGAAGCTACTGACTGAATGAAAGGAGCTGGCATCTCACTCTCTTTGAATCTTCTTTATCATGCTAGGATTAACAGGAAAAAGCTAAAAATTTCAGAATTGCACCGTGCAATGTGGAGATATTACTGTTTGTGCATTTACAATATTCATTGATTTTTGCCATTGAAAAACGTCCAGAAATGTTTGAAGCTACTGACTGAATGAAAGGAGCTGGCATCTCACTCTCTTTGAATCTTCTTTATCATGCTAGGATTAACAGGAAAAAGCTAAAAATTTCAGAATTGCACCTTGCAATGTGGAGATATTACTGTTTGTGCATTTACAATATTCATTGATTTTTGCCATTGAAAAACATGTTTTTCATATACCAGAAATGTTTGAAGCTACTGACTGAATGAAAGGAGCTGGCATCTCACTCTCTTTGAATCTTCTTTATCATGCTAGGATTAACAGGAAAAAGCTAAAAATTTCAGAATTGCACCTTGCAATGTGGAGATATTACTGTTTGTGCATTTACAATATTCATTGATTTTTGCCATTGAAAAACATGTTTTTCATATACCAGAAATGTTTGAAGCTACTGACTGAATGAAAGGAGCTGGCATCTCACTCTCTTTGAATCTTCTTTATCATGCTAGGATTAACAGGAAAAAGCTAAAAATTTCAGAATTGCACCGTGCAATGTGGAGATATTACTGTTTGTGCATTTACAATATTCATTGATTTTTGCCATTGAAAAACATGTTTTTCATATACCAGAAATGTTTGAAGCTACTGACTGAATGAAAGGAGCTGGCATCTCACTCTCTTTGAATCTTCTTTATCATGCTAGGATTAGCAGGAAAAAGCTAAAAATTTCAGAATTGCACCGTGCAATGTGGAGATATTACTGTTTGTGCATTTACAATATTCATTGATTTTTGCCATTGAAAAACATGTTTTTCATATACCAGAAATGTTTGAAGCTACTGACTGAATGAAAGGAGCTGGCATCTCACTCTCTTTGAATCTTCTTTATCATGCTAGGATTAGCAGGAAAAAGCTAAAAATTTCAGAATTGCACCGTGCAATGTGGAGATATTACTGTTTGTGCATTTACAATATTCATTGATTTTTGCCATTGAAAAACATGTTTTTCATATACCAGAAATGTTTGAAGCTACTGACTGAATGAAAGGAGCTGGCATCTCACTCTCTTTGAATCTTCTTTATCATGCTAGGATTAACAGGAAAAAGCTAAAAATTTCAGAATTGCACCGTGCAATGTGGAGATATTACTGTTTGTGCATTTACAATATTCATTGATTTTTGCCATTGAAAAACGTCCAGAAATGTTTGAAGCTACTGACTGAATGAAAGGAGCTGGCATCTCACTCTCTTTGAATCTTCTTTATCATGCTAGGATTAGCAGGAAAAAGCAAAAAATTTCAGAATTGCACCGTGCAATGTGGAGATATTACTGTTTGTGCATTTACAATATTCATTGATTTTTGCCATTGAAAAACATGTTTTTCATATACCAGAAATGTTTGAAACTACTGACTGAATGAAAGGAGCTGGCATCTCACTCTCTTTGAATCTTCTTTATCATGCTAGGATTAGCAGGAAAAAGCTAAAAATTTCAGAATTGCACCGTGCAATGTGGAGATATTACTGTTTGTGCATTTACAATATTCATTGATTTTTGCCATTGAAAAACGTCCAGAAATGTTTGAAGCTACTGACTGAATGAAAGGAGCTGGCATCTCACTCTCTTTGAATCTTCTTTATCATGCTAGGATTAGCAGGAAAAAGCAAAAAATTTCAGAATTGCTCCGTGCAATGTGGAGATATTACTGTTTGTGCATTTACAATATTCATTGATTTTTGCCATTGAAAAACATGTTTTTCATATACCAGAAATGTTTGAAGCTACTGACTGAATGAAAGGAGCTGGCATCTCACTCTCTTTGAATCTTCTTTATCATGCTAGGATTAGCAGGAAAAAGCAAAAAATTTCAGAATTGCACCTTGCAATGTGGAGATATTACTGTTTGTGCATTTACAATATTCATTGATTTTTGCCATTGAAAAACATGTTTTTCATATACCAGAAATGTTTGAAGCTACTGACTGAATGAAAGGAGCTGGCATCTCACTCTCTTTGAATCTTCTTTATCATGCTAGGATTAACAGGAAAAAGCAAAAAATTTCAGAATTGCACCGTGCAATGTGGAGATATTACTGTTTGTGCATTTACAATATTCATTGATTTTTGCCATTGAAAAACGTCCAGAAATGTTTGAAGCTACTGACTGAATGAAAGGAGCTGGCATCTCACTCTCTTTGAATCTTCTTTATCATGCTAGGATTAACAGGAAAAAGCTAAAAATTTCAGAATTGCACCTTGCAATGTGGAGATATTACTGTTTGTGCATTTACAATATTCATTGATTTTTGCCATTGAAAAACATGTTTTTCATATACCAGAAATGTTTGAAGCTACTGACTGAATGAAAGGAGCTGGCATCTCACTCTCTTTGAATCTTCTTTATCATGCTAGGATTAGCAGGAAAAAGCAAAAAATTTCAGAATTGCACCTTGCAATGTGGAGATATTACTGTTTGTGCATTTACAATATTCATTGATTTTTGCCATTGAAAAACGTCCAGAAATGTTTGAAGCTACTGACTGAATGAAAGGAGCTGGCATCTCACTCTCTTTGAATCTTCTTTATCATGCTAGGATTAACAGGAAAAAGCTAAAAATTTCAGAATTGCACCGTGCAATGTGGAGATATTACTGTTTGTGCATTTACAATATTCATTGATTTTTGCCATTGAAAAACATGTTTTTCATATACCAGAAATGTTTGAAGCTACTGACTGAATGAAAGGAGCTGGCATCTCACTCTCTTTGAATCTTCTTTATCATGCTAGGATTAGCAGGAAAAAGCAAAAAATTTCAGAATTGCACCTTGCAATGTGGAGATATTACTGTTTGTGCATTTACAATATTCATTGATTTTTGCCATTGAAAAACGTCCAGAAATGTTTGAAGCTACTGACTGAATGAAAGGAGCTGGCATCTCACTCTCTTTGAATCTTCTTTATCATGCTAGGATTAACAGGAAAAAGCTAAAAATTTCAGAATTGCACCTTGCAATGTGGAGATATTACTGTTTGTGCATTTACAATATTCATTGATTTTTGCCATTGAAAAACATGTTTTTCATATACCAGAAATGTTTGAAGCTACTGACTGAATGAAAGGAGCTGGCATCTCACTCTCTTTGAATCTTCTTTATCATGCTAGGATTAACAGGAAAAAGCTAAAAATTTCAGAATTGCACCTTGCAATGTGGAGATATTACTGTTTGTGCATTTACAATATTCATTGATTTTTGCCATTGAAAAACATGTTTTTCATATACCAGAAATGTTTGAAGCTACTGACTGAATGAAAGGAGCTGGCATCTCACTCTCTTTGAATCTTCTTTATCATGCTAGGATTAACAGGAAAAAGCAAAAAATTTCAGAATTGCACCGTGCAATGTGGAGATATTACTGTTTGTGCATTTACAATATTCATTGATTTTTGCCATTGAAAAACATGTTTTTCATATACCAGAAATGTTTGAAGCTACTGACTGAATGAAAGGAGCTGGCATCTCACTCTCTTTGAATCTTCTTTATCATGCTAGGATTAGCAGGAAAAAGCAAAAAATTTCAGAATTGCACCGTGCAATGTGGAGATATTACTGTTTGTGCATTTACAATATTCATTGATTTTTGCCATTGAAAAACATGTTTTTCATATACCAGAAATGTTTGAAGCTACTGACTGAATGAAAGGAGCTGGCATCTCACTCTCTTTGAATCTTCTTTATCATGCTAGGATTAACAGGAAAAAGCTAAAAATTTCAGAATTGCACCGTGCAATGTGGAGATATTACTGTTTGTGCATTTACAATATTCATTGATTTTTGCCATTGAAAAACGTCCAGAAATGTTTGAAGCTACTGACTGAATGAAAGGAGCTGGCATCTCACTCTCTTTGAATCTTCTTTATCATGCTAGGATTAGCAGGAAAAAGCTAAAAATTTCAGAATTGCACCGTGCAATGTGGAGATATTACTGTTTGTGCATTTACAATATTCATTGATTTTTGCCATTGAAAAACATGTTTTTCATATACCAGAAATGTTTGAAGCTACTGACTGAATGAAAGGAGCTGGCATCTCACTCTCTTTGAATCTTCTTTATCATGCTAGGATTAACAGGAAAAAGCTAAAAATTTCAAAATTGCACCTTGCAATGTGGAGATATTACTGTTTGTGCATTTACAATATTCATTGATTTTTGCCATTGAAAAACATGTTTTTCATATACCAGAAATGTTTGAAGCTACTGACTGAATGAAAGGAGCTGGCATCTCACTCTCTTTGAATCTTCTTTATCATGCTAGGATTAGCAGGAAAAAGCAAAAAATTTCAGAATTGCACCGTGCAATGTGGAGATATTACTGTTTGTGCATTTACAATATTCATTGATTTTTGCCATTGAAAAACATGTTTTTCATATACCAGAAATGTTTGAAGCTACTGACTGAATGAAAGGAGCTGGCATCTCACTCTCTTTGAATCTTCTTTATCATGCTAGGATTAGCAGGAAAAAGCAAAAAATTTCAGAATTGCACCGTGCAATGTGGAGATATTACTGTTTGTGCATTTACAATATTCATTGATTTTTGCCATTGAAAAACATGTTTTTCATATACCAGAAATGTTTGAAGCTACTGACTGAATGAAAGGAGCTGGCATCTCACTCTCTTTGAATCTTCTTTATCATGCTAGGATTAACAGGAAAAAGCAAAAAATTTCAGAATTGCACCGTGCAATGTGGAGATATTACTGTTTGTGCATTTACAATATTCATTGATTTTTGCCATTGAAAAACATGTTTTTCATATACCAGAAATGTTTGAAGCTACTGACTGAATGAAAGGAGCTGGCATCTCACTCTCTTTGAATCTTCTTTATCATGCTAGGATTAACAGGAAAAAGCTAAAAATTTCAGAATTGCACCTTGCAATGTGGAGATATTACTGTTTGTGCATTTACAATATTCATTGATTTTTGCCATTGAAAAACATGTTTTTCATATACCAGAAATGTTTGAAGCTACTGACTGAATGAAAGGAGCTGGCATCTCACTCTCTTTGAATCTTCTTTATCATGCTAGGATTAGCAGGAAAAAGCAAAAAATTTCAGAATTGCACCTTGCAATGTGGAGATATTACTGTTTGTGCATTTACAATATTCATTGATTTTTGCCATTGAAAAACGTTTTTCCAGAAATGTTTGAAGCTACTGACTGAATGAAAGGAGCTGGCATCTCACTCTCTTTGAATCTTCTTTATCATGCTAGGATTAACAGGAAAAAGCTAAAAATTTCAGAATTGCACCGTGCAATGTGGAGATATTACTGTTTGTGCATTTACAATATTCATTGATTTTTGCCATTGAAAAACATGTTTTTCATATACCAGAAATGTTTGAAGCTACTGACTGAATGAAAGGAGCTGGCATCTCACTCTCTTTGAATCTTCTTTATCATGCTAGGATTAGCAGGAAAAAGCAAAAAATTTCAGAATTGCACCGTGCAATGTGGAGATATTACTGTTTGTGCATTTACAATATTCATTGATTTTTGCCATTGAAAAACATGTTTTTCATATACCAGAAATGTTTGAAGCTACTGACTGAATGAAAGGAGCTGGCATCTCACTCTCTTTGAATCTTCTTTATCATGCTAGGATTAGCAGGAAAAAGCAAAAAATTTCAGAATTGCACCTTGCAATGTGGAGATATTACTGTTTGTGCATTTACAATATTCATTGATTTTTGCCATTGAAAAACATGTTTTTCATATACCAGAAATGTTTGAAGCTACTGACTGAATGAAAGGAGCTGGCATCTCACTCTCTTTGAATCTTCTTTATCATGCTAGGATTAACAGGAAAAAGCTAAAAATTTCAGAATTGCACCGTGCAATGTGGAGATATTACTGTTTGTGCATTTACAATATTCATTGATTTTTGCCATTGAAAAACGTCCAGAAATGTTTGAAGCTACTGACTGAATGAAAGGAGCTGGCATCTCACTCTCTTTGAATCTTCTTTATCATGCTAGGATTAGCAGGAAAAAGCAAAAAATTTCAGAATTGCACCTTGCAATGTGGAGATATTACTGTTTGTCCATTTACAATATTCATTGATTTTTGCCATTGAAAAACATGTTTTTCATATACCAGAAATGTTTGAAGCTACTGACTGAATGAAAGGAGCTGGCATCTCACTCTCTTTGAATCTTCTTTATCATGCTAGGATTAACAGGAAAAAGCAAAAAATTTCAGAATTGCACCGTGCAATGTGGAGATATTACTGTTTGTGCATTTACAATATTCATTGATTTTTGCCATTGAAAAACGTCCAGAAATGTTTGAAGCTACTGACTGAATGAAAGGAGCTGGCATCTCACTCTCTTTGAATCTTCTTTATCATGCTAGGATTAGCAGGAAAAAGCTAAAAATTTCAGAATTGCACCTTGCAATGTGGAGATATTACTGTTTGTGCATTTACAATATTCATTGATTTTTGCCATTGAAAAACATGTTTTTCATATACCAGAAATGTTTGAAGCTACTGACTGAATGAAAGGAGCTGGCATCTCACTCTCTCTGAATCTTCTTTATCATGCTAGGATTAGCAGGAAAAAGCTAAAAATTTCAGAATTGCACCGTGCAATGTGGAGATATTACTGTTTGTGCATTTACAATATTCATTGATTTTTGCCATTGAAAAACATGTTTTTCATATACCAGAAATGTTTGAAGCTACTGACTGAATGAAAGGAGCTGGCATCTCACTCTCTTTGAATCTTCTTTATCATGCTAGGATTAGCAGGAAAAAGCAAAAAATTTCAGAATTGCACCTTGCAATGTGGAGATATTACTGTTTGTGCATTTACAATATTCATTGATTTTTGCCATTGAAAAACATGTTTTTCATATACCAGAAATGTTTGAAGCTACTGACTGAATGAAAGGAGCTGGCATCTCACTCTCTTTGAATCTTCTTTATCATGCTAGGATTAGCAGGAAAAAGCAAAAAATTTCAGAATTGCACCGTGCAATGTGGAGATATTACTGTTTGTGCATTTACAATATTCATTGATTTTTGCCATTGAAAAACGTCCAGAAATGTTTGAAGCTACTGACTGAATGAAAGGAGCTGGCATCTCACTCTCTTTGAATCTTCTTTATCATGCTAGGATTAACAGGAAAAAGCTAAAAATTTCAGAATTGCACCGTGCAATGTGGAGATATTACTGTTTGTGCATTTACAATATTCATTGATTTTTGCCATTGAAAAACATGTTTTTCATATACCAGAAATGTTTGAAGCTACTGACTGAATGAAAGGAGCTGGCATCTCACTCTCTTTGAATCTTCTTTATCATGCTAGGATTAACAGGAAAAAGCAAAAAATTTCAGAATTGCACCTTGCAATGTGGAGATATTACTGTTTGTGCATTTACAATATTCATTGATTTTTGCCATTGAAAAACATGTTTTTCATATACCAGAAATGTTTGAAGCTACTGACTGAATGAAAGGAGCTGGCATCTCACTCTCTTTGAATCTTCTTTATCATGCTAGGATTAACAGGAAAAAGCTAAAAATTTCAGAATTGCACCGTGCAATGTGGAGATATTACTGTTTGTGCATTTACAATATTCATTGATTTTTGCCATTGAAAAACGTCCAGAAATGTTTGAAGCTACTGACTGAATGAAAGGAGCTGGCATCTCACTCTCTTTGAATCTTCTTTATCATGCTAGGATTAACAGGAAAAAGCTAAAAATTTCAGAATTGCACCTTGCAATGTGGAGATATTACTGTTTGTGCATTTACAATATTCATTGATTTTTGCCATTGAAAAACATGTTTTTCATATACCAGAAATGTTTGAAGCTACTGACTGAATGAAAGGAGCTGGCATCTCACTCTCTTTGAATCTTCTTTATCATGCTAGGATTAACAGGAAAAAGCTAAAAATTTCAGAATTGCACCTTGCAATGTGGAGATATTACTGTTTGTGCATTTACAATATTCATTGATTTTTGCCATTGAAAAACATGTTTTTCATATACCAGAAATGTTTGAAGCTACTGACTGAATGAAAGGAGCTGGCATCTCACTCTCTTTGAATCTTCTTTATCATGCTAGGATTAACAGGAAAAAGCTAAAAATTTCAGAATTGCACCGTGCAATGTGGAGATATTACTGTTTGTGCATTTACAATATTCATTGATTTTTGCCATTGAAAAACATGTTTTTCATATACCAGAAATGTTTGAAGCTACTGACTGAATGAAAGGAGCTGGCATCTCACTCTCTTTGAATCTTCTTTATCATGCTAGGATTAGCAGGAAAAAGCTAAAAATTTCAGAATTGCACCGTGCAATGTGGAGATATTACTGTTTGTGCATTTACAATATTCATTGATTTTTGCCATTGAAAAACATGTTTTTCATATACCAGAAATGTTTGAAGCTACTGACTGAATGAAAGGAGCTGGCATCTCACTCTCTTTGAATCTTCTTTATCATGCTAGGATTAGCAGGAAAAAGCTAAAAATTTCAGAATTGCACCGTGCAATGTGGAGATATTACTGTTTGTGCATTTACAATATTCATTGATTTTTGCCATTGAAAAACATGTTTTTCATATACCAGAAATGTTTGAAGCTACTGACTGAATGAAAGGAGCTGGCATCTCACTCTCTTTGAATCTTCTTTATCATGCTAGGATTAACAGGAAAAAGCTAAAAATTTCAGAATTGCACCGTGCAATGTGGAGATATTACTGTTTGTGCATTTACAATATTCATTGATTTTTGCCATTGAAAAACGTCCAGAAATGTTTGAAGCTACTGACTGAATGAAAGGAGCTGGCATCTCACTCTCTTTGAATCTTCTTTATCATGCTAGGATTAGCAGGAAAAAGCAAAAAATTTCAGAATTGCACCGTGCAATGTGGAGATATTACTGTTTGTGCATTTACAATATTCATTGATTTTTGCCATTGAAAAACATGTTTTTCATATACCAGAAATGTTTGAAACTACTGACTGAATGAAAGGAGCTGGCATCTCACTCTCTTTGAATCTTCTTTATCATGCTAGGATTAGCAGGAAAAAGCTAAAAATTTCAGAATTGCACCGTGCAATGTGGAGATATTACTGTTTGTGCATTTACAATATTCATTGATTTTTGCCATTGAAAAACGTCCAGAAATGTTTGAAGCTACTGACTGAATGAAAGGAGCTGGCATCTCACTCTCTTTGAATCTTCTTTATCATGCTAGGATTAGCAGGAAAAAGCAAAAAATTTCAGAATTGCTCCGTGCAATGTGGAGATATTACTGTTTGTGCATTTACAATATTCATTGATTTTTGCCATTGAAAAACATGTTTTTCATATACCAGAAATGTTTGAAGCTACTGACTGAATGAAAGGAGCTGGCATCTCACTCTCTTTGAATCTTCTTTATCATGCTAGGATTAGCAGGAAAAAGCAAAAAATTTCAGAATTGCACCTTGCAATGTGGAGATATTACTGTTTGTGCATTTACAATATTCATTGATTTTTGCCATTGAAAAACATGTTTTTCATATACCAGAAATGTTTGAAGCTACTGACTGAATGAAAGGAGCTGGCATCTCACTCTCTTTGAATCTTCTTTATCATGCTAGGATTAACAGGAAAAAGCTAAAAATTTCAGAATTGCACCATGCAATGTGGAGATATTACTGTTTGTGCATTTACAATATTCATTGATTTTTGCCATTGAAAAACGTCCAGAAATGTTTGAAGCTACTGACTGAATGAAAGGAGCTGGCATCTCACTCTCTTTGAATCTTCTTTATCATGCTAGGATTAGCAGGAAAAAGCAAAAAATTTCAGAATTGCACCTTGCAATGTGGAGATATTACTGTTTGTGCATTTACAATATTCATTGATTTTTGCCATTGAAAAACATGTTTTTCATATACCAGAAATGTTTGAAGCTACTGACTGAATGAAAGGAGCTGGCATCTCACTCTCTTTGTATCTTCTTTATCATGCTAGGATTAACAGGAAAAAGCAAAAAATTTCAGAATTGCACCGTGCAATGTGGAGATATTACTGTTTGTGCATTTACAATATTCATTGATTTTTGCCATTGAAAAACGTCCAGAAATGTTTGAAGCTACTGACTGAATGAAAGGAGCTGGCATCTCACTCTCTTTGAATCTTCTTTATCATGCTAGGATTAACAGGAAAAAGCTAAAAATTTCAGAATTGCACCTTGCAATGTGGAGATATTACTGTTTGTGCATTTACAATATTCATTGATTTTTGCCATTGAAAAACATGTTTTTCATATACCAGAAATGTTTGAAGCTACTGACTGAATGAAAGGAGCTGGCATCTCACTCTCTTTGAATCTTCTTTATCATGCTAGGATTAGCAGGAAAAAGCAAAAAATTTCAGAATTGCACCTTGCAATGTGGAGATATTACTGTTTGTGCATTTACAATATTCATTGATTTTTGCCATTGAAAAACGTCCAGAAATGTTTGAAGCTACTGACTGAATGAAAGGAGCTGGCATCTCACTCTCTTTGAATCTTCTTTATCATGCTAGGATTAACAGGATAAAGCTAAAAATTTCAGAATTGCACCGTGCAATGTGGAGATATTACTGTTTGTGCATTTACAATATTCATTGATTTTTGCCATTGAAAAACATGTTTTTCATATACCAGAAATGTTTGAAGCTACTGACTGAATGAAAGGAGCTGGCATCTCACTCTCTTTGAATCTTCTTTATCATGCTAGGATTAGCAGGAAAAAGCAAAAAATTTCAGAATTGCACCTTGCAATGTGGAGATATTACTGTTTGTGCATTTACAATATTCATTGATTTTTGCCATTGAAAAACGTCCAGAAATGTTTGAAGCTACTGACTGAATGAAAGGAGCTGGCATCTCACTCTCTTTGAATCTTCTTTATCATGCTAGGATTAACAGGAAAAAGCTAAAAATTTCAGAATTGCACCTTGCAATGTGGAGATATTACTGTTTGTGCATTTACAATATTCATTGATTTTTGCCATTGAAAAACATGTTTTTCATATACCAGAAATGTTTGAAGCTACTGACTGAATGAAAGGAGCTGGCATCTCACTCTCTTTGAATCTTCTTTATCATGCTAGGATTAACAGGAAAAAGCTAAAAATTTCAGAATTGCACCTTGCAATGTGGAGATATTAATGTTTGTGCATTTACAATATTCATTGATTTTTGCCATTGAAAAACATGTTTTTCATATACCAGAAATGTTTGAAGCTACTGACTGAATGAAAGGAGCTGGCATCTCACTCTCTTTGAATCTTCTTTATCATGCTAGGATTAACAGGAAAAAGCTAAAAATTTCAGAATTGCACCGTGCAATGTGGAGATATTACTGTTTGTGCATTTACAATATTCATTGATTTTTGCCATTGAAAAACATGTTTTTCATATACCAGAAATGTTTGAAGCTACTGACTGAATGAAAGGAGCTGGCATCTCACTCTCTTTGAATCTTCTTTATCATGCTAGGATTAACAGGAAAAAGCTAAAAATTTCAGAATTGCACCGTGCAATGTGGAGATATTACTGTTTGTGCATTTACAATATTCATTGATTTTTGCCATTGAAAAACGTCCAGAAATGTTTGAAGCTACTGACTGAATGAAAGGAGCTGGCATCTCACTCTCTTTGAATCTTCTTTATCATGCTAGGATTAGCAGGAAAAAGCAAAAAATTTCAGAATTGCACCTTGCAATGTGGAGATATTACTGTTTGTGCATTTACAATATTCATTGATTTTTGCCATTGAAAAACGTCCAGAAATGTTTGAAGCTACTGACTGAATGAAAGGAGCTGGCATCTCACTCTCTTTGAATCTTCTTTATCATGCTAGGATTAGCAGGAAAAAGCAAAAAATTTCAGAATTGCACCGTGCAATGTGGAGATATTACTGTTTGTGCATTTACAATATTCATTGATTTTTGCCATTGAAAAACGTCCAGAAATGTTTGAAGCTACTGACTGAATGAAAGGAGCTGGCATCTCACTCTCTTTGAATCTTCTTTATCATGCTAGGATTAACAGGAAAAAGCTAAAAATTTCAGAATTGCACCGTGCAATGTGGAGATATTACTGTTTGTGCATTTACAATATTCATTGATTTTTGCCATTGAAAAACATGTTTTTCATATACCAGAAATGTTTGAAGCTACTGACTGAATGAAAGGAGCTGGCATCTCACTCTCTTTGAATCTTCTTTATCATGCTAGGATTAGCAGGAAAAAGCAAAAAATTTCAGAATTGCACCTTGCAATGTGGAGATATTACTGTTTGTGCATTTACAATATTCATTGATTTTTGCCATTGAAAAACGTCCAGAAATGTTTGAAGCTACTGACTGAATGAAAGGAGCTGGCATCTCACTCTCTTTGAATCTTCTTTATCATGCTAGGATTAACAGGAAAAAGCTAAAAATTTCAGAATTGCACCTTGCAATGTGGAGATATTACTGTTTGTGCATTTACAATATTCATTGATTTTTGCCATTGAAAAACATGTTTTTCATATACCAGAAATGTTTGAAGCTACTGACTGAATGAAAGGAGCTGGCATCTCACTCTCTTTGAATCTTCTTTATCATGCTAGGATTAACAGGAAAAAGCTAAAAATTTCAGAATTGCACCTTGCAATGTGGAGATATTACTGTTTGTGCATTTACAATATTCATTGATTTTTGCCATTGAAAAACATGTTTTTCATATACCAGAAATGTTTGAAGCTACTGACTGAATGAAAGGAGCTGGCATCTCACTCTCTTTGAATCTTCTTTATCATGCTAGGATTAACAGGAAAAAGCAAAAAATTTCAGAATTGCACCGTGCAATGTGGAGATATTACTGTTTGTGCATTTACAATATTCATTGATTTTTGCCATTGAAAAACATGTTTTTCATATACCAGAAATGTTTGAAGCTACTGACTGAATGAAAGGAGCTGGCATCTCACTCTCTTTGAATCTTCTTTATCATGCTAGGATTAGCAGGAAAAAGCAAAAAATTTCAGAATTGCACCGTGCAATGTGGAGATATTACTGTTTGTGCATTTACAATATTCATTGATTTTTGCCATTGAAAAACATGTTTTTCATATACCAGAAATGTTTGAAGCTACTGACTGAATGAAAGGAGCTGGCATCTCACTCTCTTTGAATCTTCTTTATCATGCTAGGATTAACAGGAAAAAGCTAAAAATTTCAGAATTGCACCGTGCAATGTGGAGATATTACTGTTTGTGCATTTACAATATTCATTGATTTTTGCCATTGAAAAACATGTTTTTCATATACCAGAAATGTTTGAAGCTACTGACTGAATGAAAGGAGCTGGCATCTCACTCTCTTTGAATCTTCTTTATCATGCTAGGATTAACAGGAAAAAGCAAAAAATTTCAGAATTGCACCGTGCAATGTGGAGATATTACTGTTTGTGCATTTACAATATTCATTGATTTTTGCCATTGAAAAACATGTTTTTCATATACCAGAAATGTTTGAAGCTACTGACTGAATGAAAGGAGCTGGCATCTCACTCTCTTTGAATCTTCTTTATCATGCTAGGATTAACAGGAAAAAGCTAAAAATTTCAGAATTGCACCGTGCAATGTGGAGATATTACTGTTTGTGCATTTACAATATTCATTGATTTTTGCCATTGAAAAACGTCCAGAAATGTTTGAAGCTACTGACTGAATGAAAGGAGCTGGCATCTCACTCTCTTTGAATCTTCTTTATCATGCTAGGATTAACAGGAAAAAGCAAAAAATTTCAGAATTGCACCTTGCAATGTGGAGATATTACTGTTTGTGCATTTACAATATTCATTGATTTTTGCCATTGAAAAACGTCCAGAAATGTTTGAAGCTACTGACTGAATGAAAGGAGCTGGCATCTCACTCTCTTTGAATCTTCTTTATCATGCTAGGATTAGCAGGAAAAAGCAAAAAATTTCAGAATTGCACCGTGCAATGTGGAGATATTACTGTTTGTGCATTTACAATATTCATTGATTTTTGCCATTGAAAAACGTCCAGAAATGTTTGAAGCTACTGACTGAATGAAAGGAGCTGGCATCTCACTCTCTTTGAATCTTCTTTATCATGCTAGGATTAACAGGAAAAAGCTAAAAATTTCAGAATTGCACCGTGCAATGTGGAGATATTACTGTTTGTGCATTTACAATATTCATTGATTTTTGCCATTGAAAAACATGTTTTTCATATACCAGAAATGTTTGAAGCTACTGACTGAATGAAAGGAGCTGGCATCTCACTCTCTTTGAATCTTCTTTATCATGCTAGGATTAACAGGAAAAAGCTAAAAATTTCAGAATTGCACCGTGCAATGTGGAGATATTACTGTTTGTGCATTTACAATATTCATTGATTTTTGCCATTGAAAAACATGTTTTTCATATACCAGAAATGTTTGAAGCTACTGACTGAATGAAAGGAGCTGGCATCTCACTCTCTTTGAATCTTCTTTATCATGCTAGGATTAACAGGAAAAAGCAAAAAATTTCAGAATTGCACCGTGCAATGTGGAGATATTACTGTTTGTGCATTTACAATATTCATTGATTTTTGCCATTGAAAAACGTCCAGAAATGTTTGAAGCTACTGACTGAATGAAAGGAGCTGGCATCTCACTCTCTTTGAATCTTCTTTATCATGCTAGGATTAACAGGAAAAAGCTAAAAATTTCAGAATTGCACCGTGCAATGTGGAGATATTACTGTTTGTGCATTTACAATATTCATTGATTTTTGCCATTGAAAAACATGTTTTTCATATACCAGAAATGTTTGAAGCTACTGACTGAATGAAAGGAGCTGGCATCTCACTCTCTTTGAATCTTCTTTATCATGCTAGGATTAACAGGAAAAAGCTAAAAATTTCAGAATTGCACCTTGCAATGTGGAGATATTACTGTTTGTGCATTTACAATATTCATTGATTTTTGCCATTGAAAAACATGTTTTTCATATACCAGAAATGTTTGAAGCTACTGACTGAATGAAAGGAGCTGGCATCTCACTCTCTTTGAATCTTCTTTATCATGCTAGGATTAGCAGGAAAAAGCAAAAAATTTCAGAATTGCACCGTGCAATGTGGAGATATTACTGTTTGTGCATTTACAATATTCATTGATTTTTGCCATTGAAAAACATGTTTTTCATATACCAGAAATGTTTGAAGCTACTGACTGAATGAAAGGAGCTGGCATCTCACTCTCTTTGAATCTTCTTTATCATGCTAGGATTAACAGGAAAAAGCTAAAAATTTCAGAATTGCACCGTGCAATGTGGAGATATTACTGTTTGTGCATTTACAATATTCATTGATTTTTGCCATTGAAAAACGTCCAGAAATGTTTGAAGCTACTGACTGAATGAAAGGAGCTGGCATCTCACTCTCTTTGAATCTTCTTTATCATGCTAGGATTAACAGGAAAAAGCTAAAAATTTCAGAATTGCACCGTGCAATGTGGAGATATTACTGTTTGTGCATTTACAATATTCATTGATTTTTGCCATTGAAAAACATGTTTTTCATATACCAGAAATGTTTGAAGCTACTGACTGAATGAAAGGAGCTGGCATCTCACTCTCTTTGAATCTTCTTTATCATGCTAGGATTAACAGGAAAAAGCTAAAAATTTCAGAATTGCACCTTGCAATGTGGAGATATTACTGTTTGTGCATTTACAATATTCATTGATTTTTGCCATTGAAAAACATGTTTTTCATATACCAGAAATGTTTGAAGCTACTGACTGAATGAAAGGAGCTGGCATCTCACTCTCTTTGAATCTTCTTTATCATGCTAGGATTAGCAGGAAAAAGCAAAAAATTTCAGAATTGCACCGTGCAATGTGGAGATATTACTGTTTGTGCATTTACAATATTCATTGATTTTTGCCATTGAAAAACATGTTTTTCATATACCAGAAATGTTTGAAGCTACTGACTGAATGAAAGGAGCTGGCATCTCACTCTCTTTGAATCTTCTTTATCATGCTAGGATTAACAGGAAAAAGCTAAAAATTTCAGAATTGCACCTTGCAATGTGGAGATATTACTGTTTGTGCATTTACAATATTCATTGATTTTTGCCATTGAAAAACGTCCAGAAATGTTTGAAGCTACTGACTGAATGAAAGGAGCTGGCATCTCACTCTCTTTGAATCTTCTTTATCATGCTAGGATTAGCAGGAAAAAGCAAAAAATTTCAGAATTGCACCGTGCAATGTGGAGATATTACTGTTTGTGCATTTACAATATTCATTGATTTTTGCCATTGAAAAACATGTTTTTCATATACCAGAAATGTTTGAAGCTACTGACTGAATGAAAGGAGCTGGCATCTCACTCTCTTTGAATCTTCTTTATCATGCTAGGATTAACAGGAAAAAGCTAAAAATTTCAGAATTGCACCGTGCAATGTGGAGATATTACTGTTTGTGCATTTACAATATTCATTGATTTTTGCCATTGAAAAACGTCCAGAAATGTTTGAAGCTACTGACTGAATGAAAGGAGCTGGCATCTCACTCTCTTTGAATCTTCTTTATCATGCTAGGATTAACAGGAAAAAGCTAAAAATTTCAGAATTGCACCTTGCAATGTGGAGATATTACTGTTTGTGCATTTACAATATTCAATGATTTTTGCCATTGAAAAACATGTTTTTCATATACCAGAAATGTTTGAAGCTACTGACTGAATGAAAGGAGCTGGCATCTCACTCTCTTTGAATCTTCTTTATCATGCTAGGATTAGCAGGAAAAAGCAAAAAATTTCAGAATTGCACCTTGCAATGTGGAGATATTACTGTTTGTGCATTTACAATATTCATTGATTTTTGCCATTGAAAAACGTCCAGAAATGTTTGAAGCTACTGACTGAATGAAAGGAGCTGGCATCTCACTCTCTTTGAATCTTCTTTATCATGCTAGGATTAACAGGAAAAAGCTAAAAATTTCAGAATTGCACCTTGCAATGTGGAGATATTACTGTTTGTGCATTTACAATATTCATTGATTTTTGCCATTGAAAAACATGTTTTTCATATACCAGAAATGTTTGAAGCTACTGACTGAATGAAAGGAGCTGGCATCTCACTCTCTTTGAATCTTCTTTATCATGCTAGGATTAGCAGGAAAAAGCAAAAAATTTCAGAATTGCACCGTGCAATGTGGAGATATTACTGTTTGTGCATTTACAATATTCATTGATTTTTGCCATTGAAAAACATGTTTTTCATATACCAGAAATGTTTGAAGCTACTGACTGAATGAAAGGAGCTGGCATCTCACTCTCTTTGAATCTTCTTTATCATGCTAGGATTAGCAGGAAAAAGCAAAAAATTTCAGAATTGCACCTTGCAATGTGGAGATATTACTGTTTGTGCATTTACAATATTCATTGATTTTTGCCATTGAAAAACATGTTTTTCATATACCAGAAATGTTTGAAGCTACTGACTGAATGAAAGGAGCTGGCATCTCACTCTCTTTGAATCTTCTTTATCATGCTAGGATTAACAGGAAAAAGCTAAAAATTTCAGAATTGCACCGTGCAATGTGGAGATATTACTGTTTGTGCATTTACAATATTCATTGATTTTTGCCATTGAAAAACGTCCAGAAATGTTTGAAGCTACTGACTGAATGAAAGGAGCTGGCATCTCACTCTCTTTGAATCTTCTTTATCATGCTAGGATTAGCAGGAAAAAGCAAAAAATTTCAGAATTGCACCTTGCAATGTGGAGATATTACTGTTTGTGCATTTACAATATTCATTGATTTTTGCCATTGAAAAACATGTTTTTCATATACCAGAAATGTTTGAAGCTACTGACTGAATGAAAGGAGCTGGCATCTCACTCTCTTTGAATCTTCTTTATCATGCTAGGATTAACAGGAAAAAGCTAAAAATTTCAGAATTGCACCGTGCAATGTGGAGATATTACTGTTTGTGCATTTACAATATTCATTGATTTTTGCCATTGAAAAACATGTTTTTCATATACCAGAAATGTTTGAAGCTACTGACTGAATGAAAGGAGCTGGCATCTCACTCTCTTTGAATCTTCTTTATCATGCTAGGATTAACAGGAAAAAGCAAAAAATTTCAGAATTGCACCGTGCAATGTGGAGATATTACTGTTTGTGCATTTACAATATTCATTGATTTTTGCCATTGAAAAACGTCCAGAAATGTTTGAAGCTACTGACTGAATGAAAGGAGCTGGCATCTCACTCTCTTTGAATCTTCTTTATCATGCTAGGATTAACAGGAAAAAGCTAAAAATTTCAGAATTGCACCGTGCAATGTGGAGATATTACTGTTTGTGCATTTACAATATTCATTGATTTTTGCCATTGAAAAACATGTTTTTCATATACCAGAAATGTTTGAAGCTACTGACTGAATGAAAGGAGCTGGCATCTCACTCTCTTTGAATCTTCTTTATCATGCTAGGATTAACAGGAAAAAGCTAAAAATTTCAGAATTGCACCTTGCAATGTGGAGATATTACTGTTTGTGCATTTACAATATTCATTGATTTTTGCCATTGAAAAACATGTTTTTCATATACCAGAAATGTTTGAAGCTACTGACTGAATGAAAGGAGCTGGCATCTCACTCTCTTTGAATCTTCTTTATCATGCTAGGATTAGCAGGAAAAAGCAAAAAATTTCAGAATTGCACCGTGCAATGTGGAGATATAACTGTTTGTGCATTTACAATATTCATTGATTTTTGCCATTGAAAAACATGTTTTTCATATACCAGAAATGTTTGAAGCTACTGACTGAATGAAAGGAGCTGGCATCTCACTCTCTTTGAATCTTCTTTATCATGCTAGGATTAACAGGAAAAAGCTAAAAATTTCAGAATTGCACCGTGCAATGTGGAGATATTACTGTTTGTGCATTTACAATATTCATTGATTTTTGCCATTGAAAAACGTCCAGAAATGTTTGAAGCTACTGACTGAATGAAAGGAGCTGGCATCTCACTCTCTTTGAATCTTCTTTATCATGCTAGGATTAACAGGAAAAAGCTAAAAATTTCAGAATTGCACCGTGCAATGTGGAGATATTACTGTTTGTGCATTTACAATATTCATTGATTTTTGCCATTGAAAAACATGTTTTTCATATACCAGAAATGTTTGAAGCTACTGACTGAATGAAAGGAGCTGGCATCTCACTCTCTTTGAATCTTCTTTATCATGCTAGGATTAACAGGAAAAAGCTAAAAATTTCAGAATTGCACCTTGCAATGTGGAGATATTACTGTTTGTGCATTTACAATATTCATTGATTTTTGCCATTGAAAAACATGTTTTTCATATACCAGAAATGTTTGAAGCTACTGACTGAATGAAAGGAGCTGGCATCTCACTCTCTTTGAATCTTCTTTATCATGCTAGGATTAGCAGGAAAAAGCAAAAAATTTCAGAATTGCACCGTGCAATGTGGAGATATTACTGTTTGTGCATTTACAATATTCATTGATTTTTGCCATTGAAAAACATGTTTTTCATATACCAGAAATGTTTGAAGCTACTGACTGAATGAAAGGAGCTGGCATCTCACTCTCTTTGAATCTTCTTTATCATGCTAGGATTAACAGGAAAAAGCTAAAAATTTCAGAATTGCACCGTGCAATGTGGAGATATTACTGTTTGTGCATTTACAATATTCATTGATTTTTGCCATTGAAAAACGTCCAGAAATGTTTGAAGCTACTGACTGAATGAAAGGAGCTGGCATCTCACTCTCTTTGAATCTTCTTTATCATGCTAGGGTTAGCAGGAAAAAGCAAAAAATTTCAGAATTGCACCGTGCAATGTGGAGATATTACTGTTTGTGCATTTACAATATTCATTGATTTTTGCCATTGAAAAACATGTTTTTCATATACCAGAAATGTTTGAAGCTACTGACTGAATGAAAGGAGCTGGCATCTCACTCTCTTTGAATCTTCTTTATCATGCTAGGATTAACAGGAAAAAGCTAAAAATTTCAGAATTGCACCGTGCAATGTGGAGATATTACTGTTTGTGCATTTACAATATTCATTGATTTTTGCCATTGAAAAACGTCCAGAAATGTTTGAAGCTACTGACTGAATGAAAGGAGCTGGCATCTCACTCTCTTTGAATCTTCTTTATCATGCTAGGATTAACAGGAAAAAGCTAAAAATTTCAGAATTGCACCTTGCAATGTGGAGATATTACTGTTTGTGCATTTACAATATTCATTGATTTTTGCCATTGAAAAACATGTTTTTCATATACCAGAAATGTTTGAAGCTACTGACTGAATGAAAGGAGCTGGCATCTCACTCTCTTTGAATCTTCTTTATCATGCTAGGATTAGCAGGAAAAAGCAAAAAATTTCAGAATTGCACCTTGCAATGTGGAGATATTACTGTTTGTGCATTTACAATATTCATTGATTTTTGCCATTGAAAAACGTCCAGAAATGTTTGAAGCTACTGACTGAATGAAAGGAGCTGGCATCTCACTCTCTTTGAATCTTCTTTATCATGCTAGGATTAACAGGAAAAAGCTAAAAATTTCAGAATTGCACCGTGCAATGTGGAGATATTACTGTTTGTGCATTTACAATATTCATTGATTTTTGCCATTGAAAAACATGTTTTTCATATACCAGAAATGTTTGAAGCTACTGACTGAATGAAAGGAGCTGGCATCTCACTCTCTTTGAATCTTCTTTATCATGCTAGGATTAGCAGGAAAAAGCAAAAAATTTCAGAATTGCACCGTGCAATGTGGAGATATTACTGTTTGTGCATTTACAATATTCATTGATTTTTGCCATTGAAAAACATGTTTTTCATATACCAGAAATGTTTGAAGCTACTGACTGAATGAAAGGAGCTGGCATCTCACTCTCTTTGAATCTTCTTTATCATGCTAGGATTAGCAGGAAAAAGCAAAAAATTTCAGAATTGCACCTTGCAATGTGGAGATATTACTGTTTGTGCATTTACAATATTCATTGATTTTTGCCATTGAAAAACATGTTTTTCATATACCAGAAATGTTTGAAGCTACTGACTGAATGAAAGGAGCTGGCATCTCACTCTCTTTGAATCTTCTTTATCATGCTAGGATTAACAGGAAAAAGCTAAAAATTTCAGAATTGCACCGTGCAATGTGGAGATATTACTGTTTGTGCATTTACAATATTCATTGATTTTTGCCATTGAAAAACGTCCAGAAATGTTTGAAGCTACTGACTGAATGAAAGGAGCTGGCATCTCACTCTCTTTGAATCTTCTTTATCATGCTAGGATTAGCAGGAAAAAGCAAAAAATTTCAGAATTGCACCTTGCAATGTGGAGATATTACTGTTTGTGCATTTACAATATTCATTGATTTTTGCCATTGAAAAACATGTTTTTCATATACCAGAAATGTTTGAAGCTACTGACTGAATGAAAGGAGCTGGCATCTCACTCTCTTTGAATCTTCTTTATCATGCTAGGATTAGCAGGAAAAAGCTAAAAATTTCAGAATTGCACCTTGCAATGTGGAGATATTACTGTTTGTGCATTTACAATATTCATTGATTTTTGCCATTGAAAAACGTCCAGAAATGTTTGAAGCTACTGACTGAATGAAAGGAGCTGGCATCTCACTCTCTTTGAATCTTCTTTATCATGCTAGGATTAGCAGGAAAAAGCTAAAAATTTCAGAATTGCACCTTGCAATGTGGAGATATTACTGTTTGTGCATTTACAATATTCATTGATTTTTGCCATTGAAAAACATGTTTTTCATATACCAGAAATGTTTGAAGCTACTGACTGAATGAAAGGAGCTGGCATCTCACTCTCTTTGAATCTTCTTTATCATGCTAGGATTAGCAGGAAAAAGCTAAAAATTTCAGAATTGCACCTTGCAATGTGGAGATATTACTGTTTGTGCATTTACAATATTCATTGATTTTTGCCATTGAAAAACATGTTTTTCATATACCAGAAATGTTTGAAGCTACTGACTGAATGAAAGGAGCTGGCATCTCACTCTATTTGAATCTTCTTTATCATGCTAGGATTAGCAGGAAAAAGCAAAAAATTTCAGAATTGCACCTTGCAATGTGGAGATATTACTGTTTGTGCATTTACAATATTCATTGATTTTTGCCATTGAAAAACATGTTTTTCATATACCAGAAATGTTTGAAGCTACTGACTGAATGAAAGGAGCTGGCATCTCACTCTCTTTGAATCTTCTTTATCATGCTAGGATTAGCAGGAAAAAGCAAAAAATTTCAGAATTGCACCGTGCAATGTGGAGATATTACTGTTTGTGCATTTACAATATTCATTGATTTTTGCCATTGAAAAACGTCCAGAAATGTTTGAAGCTACTGACTGAATGAAAGGAGCTGGCATCTCACTCTCTTTGAATCTTCTTTATCATGCTAGGATTAACAGGAAAAAGCTAAAAATTTCAGAATTGCACCGTGCAATGTGGAGATATTACTGTTTGTGCATTTACAATATTCATTGATTTTTGCCATTGAAAAACATGTTTTTCATATACCAGAAATGTTTGAAGCTACTGACTGAATGAAAGGAGCTGGCATCTCACTCTCTTTGAATCTTCTTTATCATGCTAGGATTAGCAGGAAAAAGCTAAAAATTTCAGAATTGCACCTTGCAATGTGGAGATATTACTGTTTGTGCATTTACAATATTCATTGATTTTTGCCATTGAAAAACATGTTTTTCATATACCAGAAATGTTTGAAGCTACTGACTGAATGAAAGGAGCTGGCATCTCACTCTCTTTGAATCTTCTTTATCATGCTAGGATTAGCAGGAAAAAGCAAAAAATTTCAGAATTGCACCTTGCAATGTGGAGATATTACTGTTTGTGCATTTACAATATTCATTGATTTTTGCCATTGAAAAACATGTTTTTCATATACCAGAAATGTTTGAAGCTACTGACTGAATGAAAGGAGCTGGCATCTCACTCTCTTTGAATCTTCTTTATCATGCTAGGATTAGCAGGAAAAAGCAAAAAATTTCAGAATTGCACCGTGCAATGTGGAGATATTACTGTTTGTGCATTTACAATATTCATTGATTTTTGCCATTGAAAAACGTCCAGAAATGTTTGAAGCTACTGACTGAATGAAAGGAGCTGGCATCTCACTCTCTTTGAATCTTCTTTATCATGCTAGGATTAACAGGAAAAAGCTAAAAATTTCAGAATTGCACCGTGCAATGTGGAGATATTACTGTTTGTGCATTTACAATATTCATTGATTTTTGCCATTGAAAAACATGTTTTTCATATACCAGAAATGTTTGAAGCTACTGACTGAATGAAAGGAGCTGGCATCTCACTCTCTTTGAATCTTCTTTATCATGCTAGGATTAGCAGGAAAAAGCAAAAAATTTCAGAATTGCACCGTGCAATGTGGAGATATTACTGTTTGTGCATTTACAATATTCATTGATTTTTGCCATTGAAAAACGTCCAGAAATGTTTGAAGCTACTGACTGAATGAAAGGAGCTGGCATCTCACTCTCTTTGAATCTTCTTTATCATGCTAGGATTAACAGGAAAAAGCTAAAAATTTCAGAATTGCACCGTGCAATGTGGAGATATTACTGTTTGTGCATTTACAATATTCATTGATTTTTGCCATTGAAAAACGTCCAGAAATGTTTGAAGCTACTGACTGAATGAAAGGAGCTGGCATCTCACTCTCTTTGAATCTTCTTTATCATGCTAGGATTAGCAGGAAAAAGCAAAAAATTTCAGAATTGCACCGTGCAATGTGGAGATATTACTGTTTGTGCATTTACAATATTCATTGATTTTTGCCATTGAAAAACATGTTTTTCATATACCAGAAATGTTTGAAGCTACTGACTGAATGAAAGGAGCTGGCATCTCACTCTCTTTGAATCTTCTTTATCATGCTAGGATTAGCAGGAAAAAGCAAAAAATTTCAGAATTGCACCGTGCAATGTGGAGATATTACTGTTTGTGCATTTACAATATTCATTGATTTTTGCCATTGAAAAACATGTTTTTCATATACCAGAAATGTTTGAAGCTACTGACTGAATGAAAGGAGCTGGCATCTCACTCTCTTTGAATCTTCTTTATCATGCTAGGATTAGCAGGAAAAAGCAAAAAATTTCAGAATTGCACCTTGCAATGTGGAGATATTACTGTTTGTGCATTTACAATATTCATTGATTTTTGCCATTGAAAAACATGTTTTTCATATACCAGAAATGTTTGAAGCTACTGACTGAATGAAAGGAGCTGGCATCTCACTCTCTTTGAATCTTCTTTATCATGCTAGGATTAACAGGAAAAAGCTAAAAATTTCAGAATTGCACCGTGCAATGTGGAGATATTACTGTTTGTGCATTTACAATATTCATTGATTTTTGCCATTGAAAAACGTCCAGAAATGTTTGAAGCTACTGACTGAATGAAAGGAGCTGGCATCTCACTCTCTTTGAATCTTCTTTATCATGCTAGGATTAGCAGGAAAAAGCAAAAAATTTCAGAATTGCACCTTGCAATGTGGAGATATTACTGTTTGTGCATTTACAATATTCATTGATTTTTGCCATTGAAAAACATGTTTTTCATATACCAGAAATGTTTGAAGCTACTGACTGAATGAAAGGAGCTGGCATCTCACTCTCTTTGAATCTTCTTTATCATGCTAGGATTAACAGGAAAAAGCAAAAAATTTCAGAATTGCACCGTGCAATGTGGAGATATTACTGTTTGTGCATTTACAATATTCATTGATTTTTGCCATTGAAAAACGTCCAGAAATGTTTGAAGCTACTGACTGAATGAAAGGAGCTGGCATCTCACTCTCTTTGAATCTTCTTTATCATGCTAGGATTAGCAGGAAAAAGCTAAAAATTTCAGAATTGCACCTTGCAATGTGGAGATATTACTGTTTGTGCATTTACAATATTCATTGATTTTTGCCATTGAAAAACATGTTTTTCATATACCAGAAATGTTTGAAGCTACTGACTGAATGAAAGGAGCTGGCATCTCACTCTCTTTGAATCTTCTTTATCATGCTAGGATTAGCAGGAAAAAGCTAAAAATTTCAGAATTGCACCTTGCAATGTGGAGATATTACTGTTTGTGCATTTACAATATTCATTGATTTTTGCCATTGAAAAACATGTTTTTCATATACCAGAAATGTTTGAAGCTACTGACTGAATGAAAGGAGCTGGCATCTCACTCTATTTGAATCTTCTTTATCATGCTAGGATTAGCAGGAAAAAGCAAAAAATTTCAGAATTGCACCTTGCAATGTGGAGATATTACTGTTTGTGCATTTACAATATTCATTGATTTTTGCCATTGAAAAACATGTTTTTCATATACCAGAAATGTTTGAAGCTACTGACTGAATGAAAGGAGCTGGCATCTCACTCTCTTTGAATCTTCTTTATCATGCTAGGATTAGCAGGAAAAAGCAAAAAATTTCAGAATTGCACCGTGCAATGTGGAGATATTACTGTTTGTGCATTTACAATATTCATTGATTTTTGCCATTGAAAAACGTCCAGAAATGTTTGAAGCTACTGACTGAATGAAAGGAGCTGGCATCTCACTCTCTTTGAATCTTCTTTATCATGCTAGGATTAACAGGAAAAAGCTAAAAATTTCAGAATTGCACCGTGCAATGTGGAGATATTACTGTTTGTGCATTTACAATATTCATTGATTTTTGCCATTGAAAAACATGTTTTTCATATACCAGAAATGTTTGAAGCTACTGACTGAATGAAAGGAGCTGGCATCTCACTCTCTTTGAATCTTCTTTATCATGCTAGGATTAGCAGGAAAAAGCTAAAAATTTCAGAATTGCACCTTGCAATGTGGAGATATTACTGTTTGTGCATTTACAATATTCATTGATTTTTGCCATTGAAAAACATGTTTTTCATATACCAGAAATGTTTGAAGCTACTGACTGAATGAAAGGAGCTGGCATCTCACTCTCTTTGAATCTTCTTTATCATGCTAGGATTAGCAGGAAAAAGCAAAAAATTTCAGAATTGCACCTTGCAATGTGGAGATATTACTGTTTGTGCATTTACAATATTCATTGATTTTTGCCATTGAAAAACATGTTTTTCATATACCAGAAATGTTTGAAGCTACTGACTGAATGAAAGGAGCTGGCATCTCACTCTCTTTGAATCTTCTTTATCATGCTAGGATTAGCAGGAAAAAGCAAAAAATTTCAGAATTGCACCGTGCAATGTGGAGATATTACTGTTTGTGCATTTACAATATTCATTGATTTTTGCCATTGAAAAACGTCCAGAAATGTTTGAAGCTACTGACTGAATGAAAGGAGCTGGCATCTCACTCTCTTTGAATCTTCTTTATCATGCTAGGATTAACAGGAAAAAGCTAAAAATTTCAGAATTGCACCGTGCAATGTGGAGATATTACTGTTTGTGCATTTACAATATTCATTGATTTTTGCCATTGAAAAACATGTTTTTCATATACCAGAAATGTTTGAAGCTACTGACTGAATGAAAGGAGCTGGCATCTCACTCTCTTTGAATCTTCTTTATCATGCTAGGATTAGCAGGAAAAAGCAAAAAATTTCAGAATTGCACCGTGCAATGTGGAGATATTACTGTTTGTGCATTTACAATATTCATTGATTTTTGCCATTGAAAAACGTCCAGAAATGTTTGAAGCTACTGACTGAATGAAAGGAGCTGGCATCTCACTCTCTTTGAATCTTCTTTATCATGCTAGGATTAACAGGAAAAAGCTAAAAATTTCAGAATTGCACCGTGCAATGTGGAGATATTACTGTTTGTGCATTTACAATATTCATTGATTTTTGCCATTGAAAAACGTCCAGAAATGTTTGAAGCTACTGACTGAATGAAAGGAGCTGGCATCTCACTCTCTTTGAATCTTCTTTATCATGCTAGGATTAGCAGGAAAAAGCAAAAAATTTCAGAATTGCACCGTGCAATGTGGAGATATTACTGTTTGTGCATTTACAATATTCATTGATTTTTGCCATTGAAAAACATGTTTTTCATATACCAGAAATGTTTGAAGCTACTGACTGAATGAAAGGAGCTGGCATCTCACTCTCTTTGAATCTTCTTTATCATGCTAGGATTAACAGGAAAAAGCTAAAAATTTCAGAATTGCACCGTGCAATGTGGAGATATTACTGTTTGTGCATTTACAATATTCATTGATTTTTGCCATTGAAAAACGTCCAGAAATGTTTGAAGCTACTGACTGAATGAAAGGAGCTGGCATCTCACTCTCTTTGAATCTTCTTTATCATGCTAGGATTAACAGGAAAAAGCTAAAAATTTCAGAATTGCACCTTGCAATGTGGAGATATTACTGTTTGTGCATTTACAATATTCATTGATTTTTGCCATTGAAAAACATGTTTTTCATATACCAGAAATGTTTGAAGCTACTGACTGAATGAAAGGAGCTGGCATCTCACTCTCTTTGAATCTTCTTTATCATGCTAGGATTAGCAGGAAAAAGCAAAAAATTTCAGAATTGCACCTTGCAATGTGGAGATATTACTGTTTGTGCATTTACAATATTCATTGATTTTTGCCATTGAAAAACGTCCAGAAATGTTTGAAGCTACTGACTGAATGAAAGGAGCTGGCATCTCACTCTCTTTGAATCTTCTTTATCATGCTAGGATTAACAGGAAAAAGCTAAAAATTTCAGAATTGCACCGTGCAATGTGGAGATATTACTGTTTGTGCATTTACAATATTCATTGATTTTTGCCATTGAAAAACATGTTTTTCATATACCAGAAATGTTTGAAGCTACTGACTGAATGAAAGGAGCTGGCATCTCACTCTCTTTGAATCTTCTTTATCATGCTAGGATTAGCAGGAAAAAGCAAAAAATTTCAGAATTGCACCGTGCAATGTGGAGATATTACTGTTTGTGCATTTACAATATTCATTGATTTTTGCCATTGAAAAACATGTTTTTCATATACCAGAAATGTTTGAAGCTACTGACTGAATGAAAGGAGCTGGCATCTCACTCTCTTTGAATCTTCTTTATCATGCTAGGATTAGCAGGAAAAAGCAAAAAATTTCAGAATTGCACCTTGCAATGTGGAGATATTACTGTTTGTGCATTTACAATATTCATTGATTTTTGCCATTGAAAAACATGTTTTTCATATACCAGAAATGTTTGAAGCTACTGACTGAATGAAAGGAGCTGGCATCTCACTCTCTTTGAATCTTCTTTATCATGCTAGGATTAACAGGAAAAAGCTAAAAATTTCAGAATTGCACCGTGCAATGTGGAGATATTACTGTTTGTGCATTTACAATATTCATTGATTTTTGCCATTGAAAAACGTCCAGAAATGTTTGAAGCTACTGACTGAATGAAAGGAGCTGGCATCTCACTCTCTTTGAATCTTCTTTATCATGCTAGGATTAGCAGGAAAAAGCAAAAAATTTCAGAATTGCACCGTGCAATGTGGAGATATTACTGTTTGTGCATTTACAATATTCATTGATTTTTGCCATTGAAAAACATGTTTTTCATATACCAGAAATGTTTGAAGCTACTGACTGAATGAAAGGAGCTGGCATCTCACTCTCTTTGAATCTTCTTTATCATGCTAGGATTAACAGGAAAAAGCAAAAAATTTCAGAATTGCACCGTGCAATGTGGAGATATTACTGTTTGTGCATTTACAATATTCATTGATTTTTGCCATTGAAAAACGTCCAGAAATGTTTGAAGCTACTGACTGAATGAAAGGAGCTGGCATCTCACTCTCTTTGAATCTTCTTTATCATGCTAGGATTAGCAGGAAAAAGCTAAAAATTTCAGAATTGCACCTTGCAATGTGGAGATATTACTGTTTGTGCATTTACAATATTCATTGATTTTTGCCATTGAAAAACATGTTTTTCATATACCAGAAATGTTTGAAGCTACTGACTGAATGAAAGGAGCTGGCATCTCACTCTCTTTGAATCTTCTTTATCATGCTAGGATTAGCAGGAAAAAGCTAAAAATTTCAGAATTGCACCTTGCAATGTGGAGATATTACTGTTTGTGCATTTACAATATTCATTGATTTTTGCCATTGAAAAACATGTTTTTCATATACCAGAAATGTTTGAAGCTACTGACTGAATGAAAGGAGCTGGCATCTCACTCTCTTTGAATCTTCTTTATCATGCTAGGATTAGCAGGAAAAAGCAAAAAATTTCAGAATTGCACCTTGCAATGTGGAGATATTACTGTTTGTGCATTTACAATATTCATTGATTTTTGCCATTGAAAAACATGTTTTTCATATACCAGAAATGTTTGAAGCTACTGACTGAATGAAAGGAGCTGGCATCTCACTCTCTTTGAATCTTCTTTATCATGCTAGGATTAGCAGGAAAAAGCAAAAAATTTCAGAATTGCACCGTGCAATGTGGAGATATTACTGTTTGTGCATTTACAATATTCATTGATTTTTGCCATTGAAAAACGTCCAGAAATGTTTGAAGCTACTGACTGAATGAAAGGAGCTGGCATCTCACTCTCTTTGAATCTTCTTTATCATGCTAGGATTAACAGGAAAAAGCTAAAAATTTCAGAATTGCACCGTGCAATGTGGAGATATTACTGTTTGTGCATTTACAATATTCATTGATTTTTGCCATTGAAAAACATGTTTTTCATATACCAGAAATGTTTGAAGCTACTGACTGAATGAAAGGAGCTGGCATCTCACTCTCTTTGAATCTTCTTTATCATGCTAGGATTAGCAGGAAAAAGCTAAAAATTTCAGAATTGCACCTTGCAATGTGGAGATATTACTGTTTGTGCATTTACAATATTCATTGATTTTTGCCATTGAAAAACATGTTTTTCATATACCAGAAATGTTTGAAGCTACTGACTGAATGAAAGGAGCTGGCATCTCACTCTCTTTGAATCTTCTTTATCATGCTAGGATTAGCAGGAAAAAGCTAAAAATTTCAGAATTGCACCTTGCAATGTGGAGATATTACTGTTTGTGCATTTACAATATTCATTGATTTTTGCCATTGAAAAACATGTTTTTCATATACCAGAAATGTTTGAAGCTTCTGACTGAATGAAAGGAGCTGGCATCTCACTCTCTTTGAATCTTCTTTATCATGCTAGGATTAGCAGGAAAAAGCAAAAAATTTCAGAATTGCACCTTGCAATGTGGAGATATTACTGTTTGTGCATTTACAATATTCATTGATTTTTGCCATTGAAAAACATGTTTTTCATATACCAGAAATGTTTGAAGCTACTGACTGAATGAAAGGAGCTGGCATCTCACTCTCTTTGAATCTTCTTTATCATGCTAGGATTAGCAGGAAAAAGCAAAAAATTTCAGAATTGCACCGTGCAATGTGGAGATATTACTGTTTGTGCATTTACAATATTCATTGATTTTTGCCATTGAAAAACGTCCAGAAATGTTTGAAGCTACTGACTGAATGAAAGGAGCTGGCATCTCACTCTCTTTGAATCTTCTTTATCATGCTAGGATTAACAGGAAAAAGCTAAAAATTTCAGAATTGCACCGTGCAATGTGGAGATATTACTGTTTGTGCATTTACAATATTCATTGATTTTTGCCATTGAAAAACATGTTTTTCATATACCAGAAATGTTTGAAGCTACTGACTGAATGAAAGGAGCTGGCATCTCACTCTCTTTGAATCTTCTTTATCATGCTAGGATTAACAGGAAAAAGCAAAAAATTTCAGAATTGCACCTTGCAATGTGGAGATATTACTGTTTGTGCATTTACAATATTCATTGATTTTTGCCATTGAAAAACATGTTTTTAATATACCAGAAATGTTTGAAGCTACTGACTGAATGAAAGGAGCTGGCATCTCACTCTCTTTGAATCTTCTTTATCATGCTAGGATTAACAGGAAAAAGCTAAAAATTTCAGAATTGCACCGTGCAATGTGGAGATATTACTGTTTGTGCATTTACAATATTCATTGATTTTTGCCATTGAAAAACATGTTTTTCATATACCAGAAATGTTTGAAGCTACTGACTGAATGAAAGGAGCTGGCATCTCACTCTCTTTGAATCTTCTTTATCATGCTAGGATTAGCAGGAAAAAGCAAAAAATTTCAGAATTGCACCGTGCAATGTGGAGATATTACTGTTTGTGCATTTACAATATTCATTGATTTTTGCCATTGAAAAACATGTTTTTCATATACCAGAAATGTTTGAAGCTACTGACTGAATGAAAGGAGCTGGCATCTCACTCTCTTTGAATCTTCTTTATCATGCTAGGATTAACAGGAAAAAGCTAAAAATTTCAGAATTGCACCGTGCAATGTGGAGATATTACTGTTTGTGCATTTACAATATTCATTGATTTTTGCCATTGAAAAACGTCCAGAAATGTTTGAAGCTACTGACTGAATGAAAGGAGCTGGCATCTCACTCTCTTTGAATCTTCTTTATCATGCTAGGATTAACAGGAAAAAGCTAAAAATTTCAGAATTGCACCGTGCAATGTGGAGATATTACTGTTTGTGCATTTACAATATTCATTGATTTTTGCCATTGAAAAACGTCCAGAAATGTTTGAAGCTACTGACTGAATGAAAGGAGCTGGCATCTCACTCTCTTTGAATCTTCTTTATCATGCTAGGATTAGCAGGAAAAAGCAAAAAATTTCAGAATTGCACCGTGCAATGTGGAGATATTACTGTTTGTGCATTTACAATATTCATTGATTTTTGCCATTGAAAAACATGTTTTTCATATACCAGAAATGTTTGAAGCTACTGACTGAATGAAAGGAGCTGGCACTCACTCTCTTTGAATCTTCTTTATCATGCTAGGATTAACAGGAAAAAGCTAAAAATTTCAGAATTGCACCGTGCAATGTGGAGATATTACTGTTTGTGCATTTACAATATTCATTGATTTTTGCCATTGAAAAACGTCCAGAAATGTTTGAAGCTACTGACTGAATGAAAGGAGCTGGCATCTCACTCTCTTTGAATCTTCTTTATCATGCTAGGATTAACAGGAAAAAGCTAAAAATTTCAGAATTGCACCTTGCAATGTGGAGATATTACTGTTTGTGCATTTACAATATTCATTGATTTTTGCCATTGAAAAACATGTTTTTCATATACCAGAAATGTTTGAAGCTACTGACTGAATGAAAGGAGCTGGCATCTCACTCTCTTTGAATCTTCTTTATCATGCTAGGATTAGCAGGAAAAAGCAAAAAATTTCAGAATTGCACCTTGCAATGTGGAGATATTACTGTTTGTGCATTTACAATATTCATTGATTTTTGCCATTGAAAAACGTCCAGAAATGTTTGAAGCTACTGACTGAATGAAAGGAGCTGGCATCTCACTCTCTTTGAATCTTCTTTATCATGCTAGGATTAACAGGAAAAAGCTAAAAATTTCAGAATTGCACCGTGCAATGTGGAGATATTACTGTTTGTGCATTTACAATATTCATTGATTTTTGCCATTGAAAAACATGTTTTTCATATACCAGAAATGTTTGAAGCTACTGACTGAATGAAAGGAGCTGGCATCTCACTCTCTTTGAATCTTCTTTATCATGCTAGGATTAGCAGGAAAAAGCAAAAAATTTCAGAATTGCACCGTGCAATGTGGAGATATTACTGTTTGTGCATTTACAATATTCATTGATTTTTGCCATTGAAAAACATGTTTTTCATATACCAGAAATGTTTGAAGCTACTGACTGAATGAAAGGAGCTGGCATCTCACTCTCTTTGAATCTTCTTTATCATGCTAGGATTAGCAGGAAAAAGCAAAAAATTTCAGAATTGCACCTTGCAATGTGGAGATATTACTGTTTGTGCATTTACAATATTCATTGATTTTTGCCATTGAAAAACATGTTTTTCATATACCAGAAATGTTTGAAGCTACTGACTGAATGAAAGGAGCTGGCATCTCACTCTCTTTGAATCTTCTTTATCATGCTAGGATTAACAGGAAAAAGCTAAAAATTT